>NC_034604.1:453340-536972 GCF_900095145.1 Mus pahari | reverse complement strand
TGGGGGAGGGGTATGGGAAACTTTCGGGATAGCATTTGAAATGTAAATAAAGAAAATAATAATAATAAAATAAAAAAAATAATTAAAAATGTTTCAGCAGTCAAGTAAAAAAAAAAAAAAAAAGAAAATACAGTGTCTCAATCTTTGGGGGTGGCATGTAGCTGGGAGAGAAGGCCATCATCACACTGGAATTTTTATATTAGAAAGGATGGATGGGCCCAGTATGGTGGCCATGTCTTTAATCTCAGCTCTTGGAAGGCAGAAGCAGGCAGATCTCTATGGGCTCAAAGTCAACCTGGTCTACTTATCTGTAGATCAACCAGGGCTACATAGAGAAGCTCTGTCTCAAACAAACAAAAACAAGAAGATGTAGCTGAGACCAAGATTCAAAATTCCTATTTCAAAATTCTAGAAGGAGGCAGATGTTCCATCTTGCTCTTTCACAAATTCATAGCCTCTTATTTCTTTTAATTGTTGTTACATATACGTACATATATGTTACATACATACAAACTACTCTGTCTATATAATGTTTTTGTATGTATATTTTACAGTGCTGCCTATTGTTTTGAAAACCAATCACTGTGGTCTTCCCCCGGGGAAGAATGTTTGGCCCATCCCCAGCATCCCTTATTTGCGTATAGTTCTTTGTTTGGGTTTGGGACCACATTAGATTTCTCATTTCCACCTTCAGCAACATGGCTGCCACAATCTAGACAGCATGGTGCTGGTGGAGGAAGACCAACAGATGGGCAAAATCAGTAAACAAAATCTGTCTACACAGCTATGCTTGGTGAGCTTTATTGCAAAGAGCAAACTAATTAGAGATAGGGAAGATACTCTTTTTTTGGAGAAAAATGGTGTTATGAAGTTGGGTCTCTTTGAAGGAATAAAAAAAAAACCCTTGTATTAAACATTATTCCCTATTGAAAACAACAACAATAGCCCTCAAACCTCAAAATGCCTCTAGGGTTTAAGCATAAAACATAAAATGTTACAAAAGGAAGAGAAAATATTTAGAATTTAACTGCCTCAAAAAGAGCTCCTAAATTTGATGCCAAATACAGGACATGTAAAAGAAAAATCTGTATAAAGATTATTAAAATCTTATCACTTTTAAACATAAAAGGGCCCAGTGGAGATGAGTGGATGAAGTTTGGAGAAAATATTTTCAAATCATGCATGCAAAAGAACATTTATATTTAAATATGTTTTTAAAAAGTTCTCAAAACTCAATGGTTATGATAGCCATTAGAAAATAGACAAAAGTCACATAAATTTTCACTACAGAAGACTGAAAAAGTTTCCTCAGGCCCATAAGCATCATCAGTCAGCAGGAGAATGGGAGTTAAAAGTCTATGATATTTCACTCATGTGCCTATCGGATAGGTGGCACATGTTTCCACCCGATGCTGAACAGGCTGCGGGGAAGCTGAGTGACTTACACATTGCTGGCGGAAGTACATCACAGAACTCAGGAAAAATATTTGCAGTTTCCTTTGAAACTGAAATGGGCTAGTGCAGAGCCTCACAGGTGTGCTTGGGGTCATTTATCTAGAGAAATAAAACCTTATTTTCGTGCAGGAATTTGTGTAAATTTTACTTCTAAGTGTCTGAGGTGAGAAGATGAAGTAACCAAAGAGAACAGGCTGTAGTTTCTCAACCATGAACTAGTTAGACAATATAATTACAAACATGGACAGCCAGTAAGTGTCAAGGTTAGAGACAGGGGCTTCTTATTATACGAACATAGTACAGAGAGCTCTGTGTGCTACCACATGTGTGCACACTGTCTGTTAATACTTACACACGCATACACATGCAGTTTGAGTGAACTTTGAGTTATATCATTACCTGTTTTCTAACTTGAGAGTTTTTGAAGGGAGTTGCTTGACTTGGTTTGAGGAAGGTCAGCATGACCTAGGCAGGCCTCTAACTCCCACTGTGACAGAAGTTAGTCTTAAACTCCTGATTCCCCTGCCTCTGCTTCTCAGGATAGAATTATTCTGATAGTGTTGCTATTGTCAGGCAAGATGCTTTCTGGACAAGCAGAAAAGAGGCACCAGAATTCCTTATATATTTCTTTACAACTTCCTGGTCCTCTTTATGATCATGTGAGAAGAACTTAAATATAGTAGTCATCAATCTCCGAAATATTTGCTTCTATAAACCTACATATTCTTTTGTACTTGTGTTCATTACTGTTTTTTTTTTCCTCCAGAAAAGGTCAGACTGTATCTAGAATATAAGTAGGAAGTAGACCATGCCATCCTGAAGTTATTTGGTCCTAAATCACTCTCGACAGTTAATCACACAATGGAAAATAACATGTCTGGACCATGAACAGTGAAACTGTTTAAAATGGGAATCTTCAATACATGTTTGGTCTTCTTTGACAGCAATTTAAGTAGAACAAACTGGTATAGAGGTGGTCCAGTTAGCATTTAAAGAAACATGGGCCTGAGTCATCTGGGAGGCTCAGGAAGAGGAAGACTGGGAGGAAAGGGAAAAGGATGGAGCCCTCAGACAGTGACTGGGAAGGAAATGTTTCTACAGTAGGAAGCACTAGGAATCTCCACACTTGGGAAACAAAGCAAGACTTCAAGGTCAAGACCAGCTTGGTCTACAGGCCTAAGAAAACAAAACCAGAACAATGGAGCAAAACACCCCCCCCCCACACACACATAATTCAACCTGATCCTACAGCTGCCATACACACACACAATTCAACCTGATCCTATAGCTGCTTGATACAGAGAAAGAGCCCCTTCCACCTGCAGAGGGAAGAACAGAAAATCTGTGACTCCTGCAACTCTCCAGGAGTCAGGCTCAGAAAATCAGAGGAACTTACAGATCAGGAATAATGAATGGCCCTCCACCCAGGTACTTACTGATCTCATAGACTCTGGCTCCGTGACCCAGGCAGTAGCTTTCTTCCAGTCATGGTCAAAAATACACATAAACTACTCTGGAACCCCGGATCCTGTTACCAGCTAATGTTTGCACGGCATGAAGTGACTCAGGGAACAGGAGATGCAGTCCTGGCCCCTTTGTGCTCACTGTCTTAAATAAATTGTCCTTCTGGCTAATTTATTTTTTCCACAAAGAGAGGCTCCATCCTGTCTCAAGTTGTTTTTTGGTTTTGTTTTGTTTCCAAAGGCTTTATTTCTGCATCTTAAAATTCTTCATTTTACAGACTCTATTTAGCTGAGACAAGAATAAAATCATTTAATAACTAAAGTTTTGAATCTAAGCAGATGAAATTATTTATGTAGATCATTAGAAATACATGAGCGGCCACTCTGGCTTTCTGTCTAGAGAAGATTCACCATTGGAACATGCTTTTGAGTTGTTCCTGAAACCGAAGTAACAAACACCTAGTTCAGATCTTCTAGACTTTATATTTCCAAAGCGACCTTTTTTTTTTTTCTTTTTCATATGAAAAAAAAGAAAAAAATTCATTTGGAAAATTTGAATATGAGGATATTTAGGAAATGTGGGGGGAGGGAGACCTCTGCCAAGGGATCTGCAAATAGTTGCATAACCCTCTTTTTATCTGAGCTGTTGACCTAGCCATTCATTCTATGTTTGCTGGGGTGAGCTCAGCAAGGCTGGTTGCCAAGGCAACCATAATCCATGAACAGAGCCGGCTCCATTGGTGGTCAGTTACAACATGCTTTGTCCCATGTCCTGAGACAGAAAACAAGCACCTTCAGTAAACATGACCTAATGAGTGTGGTGGCCTCCAGCTGCCTGGGAGGCACCGGAAGAGGCCTGCCAGTAGTCAGGGCTGGCTTGTGGACAGAGCTGTCACCCCACAAAGGAGCCTAGAAATAAATGTTCTCTCAGTTGATGCATTTAAGACATAAAACCATCCTGTCCTCCTCAGGGGGGCCAACGAATTGTCTTTCAATTTACTGTTCTTTTCCATGTGTTGTGTGATTAGGAAGGCAGTGGATGGAGTAGCCCTGCAGGCTGGCCGAGATTCCACCTGGGCCAGGGCTGTGCTGGTGTATGCCCTTCCTCAGGGCCAGCAAACCACCCTGGGTTTTGTTTTGTTTTTAAAGAAAGAGTCTTCATTTCACTGCTTCATTTGAAAGCAGTACCCCAGGGATGGTATAGCATGGGGACTAGAGCATCCTGGGCCCAAGAGTTTCTGCAGATTCAGAGCTCAGCAGCAATTGCAGCTTAACCAAGTTGTCTCTACGGTGCCTGGTGGGAGAGGGCCGAAGATGGCTCCTAAAACTTTTATATTTTAAAATATTGTTATTGTTCAGGACTCAGACAAATTTTGACCTTCTCTCCATTAACTTTATTAGCCTGACCTGAAATTCACTCTTCTGAAAAAAGTGTGCTGGATATCTCTGCAAACACTTGGTCATTGTTTTCTGTAGAGCACACAGGGCTTGGTACTGTTCATTTTATTAGCAAACCAAGTAAAGCGGACTCAGGCAGCACACTGAGGCCTAGTACAGGGTCTATAAGAATGAGGTAGAAGGCATGTGTACACCTGTAGACATTCTGGAGTAAGGCGGGAAAAGGAGCATTTATCTCTGGCTTATTGAATGGCTGTGCTTTGAGCATATTATATCCATTTAACCCTTGAAATAACTGCCCCTATCACATCCAGGTTAAGACCTATGTAGCCACTTCCCAGAACACTAGATGGTCCAGTAAGTGGGTTAAGTCAGACAGCTGGTAAAGGACTAGAACCTGGAAAAATGATCCCAGAACCACCTCATAACAATGGTAATATAGTGGAACTGCTGATATATAATGGTCCCAGAAATCCACCCTTGTGAGACTCCAGTAAAAACTCCCTCCTCACTAGTATATGTTTACCAAGGGTGGCTCATAGCACAATACTGCCACAGAAATGTCTACAGAATTAGAACAAATTCCTGGTCCCACAAACAGAGAGGAAAAATTGATCTTCTCAGTGGACTGAGGTCTCAGACAACACACTCAAGCTATCTTCTTAGCTAAAATCCAGGTGAGGGGAGAAAGTTGGAGACATGGGCACTGTTAGGTTGCTAAAACTTAATTGATCTTTCAACTAATAACACATCTGGATCCATGGAGAAAGTCCTGGGCTCTACACTATGTGCAGCCAGAATAAGAGAATGACCTCCAAGCTCTTTCATGAGTTTTCCACAGCCCTGGCTCTAACCTAACAAAAATTAGCCAAATCTGTCTTCACATCCAGTCATTCTCCCTAGTATCATGACCGAGAGCTTCACTTATTTTACTATCATTCCATCGAAGTATACATTTTGTGGTCTTTCTTATGGTGAGCATATTGTTGGCTAATCTTCTGTCAGGACAGCATGGTTTGGTTTGTGACATTGGAATAGAACCCAGGGCTTCCTGAGTACAAGGTTAGCACTATACCACTGGGTAACACCCTCATCCCTGTGGGTATTTTGAACAGATGTAGAAAGTGTCACACCACAGAAATGTATCCTGACATCTGAGGAGGAGTCCTGTCACCATCCCTATCCTGACAGGACAGACAGATTTCTCTCCTGTTAAGTCCAAAAGAGTGATGTCAAGCTACTGATTTCATTTCAAGCTTGACCTACCACAAAAGAAAAGAATAGGAAAATGGCTTGTCACAGGTCAAATGTTGCCAGCCCACTGTCCTGCAGAAATTGCCACTGCAGTGGTCTTTGGGACAAGCTATATGAATCCCCTCAGCCATGCCTGGGTGACACCACTCACTGAGAGGGACAATAGCCATCCTCCCCATCTCAAGTCTACATTATGCTGCCATCTTCTTTGAACACTCTTCCTGGCCTATGATACCTTTCTAGAACACTGTTGTAGTTAATGATAGCACAGGCTATAGAAACAGAAAAGATATCAAACCCTTACTTCTAAGTACGATGCTGGGCCTCAGCCCTACTTAAACCCATATAACACCTTAGCTGGAGTCTGCGGCCCACATTAATTGGCTGTATAAGTTTATATGTGATTTTAATTAGTAATAGATGCTCATGGCCTAACCCCTTGCCTAGGCTGCCTTTACATAGCACCCAGAAGTGACGCCTTCCTTCCATGGGTGCTTTGTAAGCACTGCTGATGAGCTTCCACTGGCACTGTCAACAGTGAGGTCTCCCCCTGACCTCAGAGCATCCCTCAGTGTGCCCCTGTTGCCAGACTGTGCTTTCAAGGGTCCTAGGACTAGTTACAGCCTCACATTTGACTCCGTCAGATAGTTTTATAAATCAGAGCTCAAAATTGCTTCCCACCCCCACCTCCACCCCCAGTCAGTTTTGTCCATGCTGGGGGAGGCCCATGATGCATTGGGAGCCACCCACACTCTGAGCTGTATTAACTGTGGTAGTCTTGATCCAGTCACATGCTAAGGAAGCACTCCCGGGGAGATGAATGTCATTACAAATCTTGCCCTCAACATGAAATGCCAGTGATTGTTTATTAAATTGCTCTTCAAAGAGAAAACACTGGCAAGGGAGTGTCATTAAAATGGGACCAAAGGGAACTGTTGCAACCTTCCACGGGGTGCTTTTCTCCATTAACCCCAGACCAGGGAGACTGAAACGGCCAGTAGGAACTTCTGGCCTTTAGCCCCATCAATTACCTTAATCTCAGTTTAGGCCAGGGTAGCACAAACCATCCAATTTAAGTACTTCCAAACATTGCTATAAGAAGAAGGACAAAAACCCTTAACCCTAACTCCACTGTCTCAACTCCAGTTCAGGACAAATTACATTATACATGAGTAGCATTAAAACATAAAAGACATGGCCTGCAGAGAGAGCCTTGCACAGCTTTTCCCATTAAGCAGAATTAATCACAGGGAACAATTACCAACCCTGGTCTGAATATTTATGACACAACAGAAAGCTCATTTAAAAGACTAAATGTCTCTTGATTTTAAAATGAGCTGTATGGGGAAAGGACAGGCATTCCATATTCTTCGCAGCGGAAGGGACTCAGTACCCTAGATTTGTCTTCTTCACGCCTCTCCCCCTTTCTAGAACCTGGTGGTTAATTTTTCACTTTGCTCATGGGTACTGAGTAGCAGCTGAAAAGATGTCACATGCTTGCAGAAGGAATAGTGGCCCCTGTTGCAACCATATTCTTATGTAACCCAGGTGTCTCTACCTTCCTCCAGCAGCTAAATGGTAGCCACTGGCATAGTGAGCTTGAAGGTTCCAACAGTAACCTCCAGTGTTGGGCCTGACCCCACACCTGTATGCCGCCCCAACGTGCTGAACTGATTGCTTACCTGTTGGAAGAAGCCTCCAATGAGAGGAGTGCCAAGCTTTCTTCTTTCTTTCCACACAATTAGGAGCTCTGGGATTCAATCAAATGAGCAATGGACATCTGTTCATTCATTGCTTCATCTTTTGGCCAAGCACACACTGTGTGTATGTGTCCCGCACTGCCCAGATTTGAGAAAACATGACTACAGCCAAGTGATCGAGTAAACAAAAATACTCCACTTAAGAACACAAATTCTAAAGGAAGAGAAATGCAGGTCTGTCTGGCCTCTTTAGGCTGCACAGCCAGGGCCTGGGCAAAGTAATTAGCAAGCAGTTTTTAGGTTATGACTCAAATGCAGAAATTCCTTCAAGTTCCATACTGTTTTTAGAAAGCACAATAGAAACTGCATCCAGCCTGTTTAAGTTAACTAAATCAATCTTTGTGTTTGGGCTAAACATAGAATCATTCCCTGTGGTATTACTGACCATTGCCTCTAATCAGCTAGACTGATGAACTGATGGAGTTAATGACATGGAATTACAGGAAGCAAATGAAGGGAAAAGTCACTGGATGAGTGCAAATATTAGGAGCACTGTCCATAACAGTAGGTTTCACCCATCTCCAGACTAGACCTCATGAGCACTCCAGTCACCCAAGGAAAATTACCTGTGTTAAGGTGAATTGGTATGCATCTCTAATCTCAGCACTCAGATGGCAGAAGCAGGAAGATATGAACACTCCACAGCAAGTTCAAGGTCAACCTGAATTACATGGTGAAAATTTGTCTCAGAATGAGAGAGGCAGAGACAGAGACAAGAGACAGCAGCAGAAGTTGTAATGCTTTTTTGATATGCCCAGTTTTGTAGCCAAGGGGAGAAGCTCACCCTTCCCTCTTCCCCCCTTCTCTCCCTCTCTCTCACAACCTATCTTTCACAGATGTCATTTTCCCCCATATCTGCTATACTTCTACCAGCAATTTCAGAGTCCTTACCAGTATTCAGAGCACACTTGGTGAGATACTAGTTTTGAAAAACATCTTTTACAGGGCAGAGTGTGCACAGTGGAAAATGAATGTTTAAATATAATGAAGGAGAAGTATTACATTTCAGTACCCCTGTTTATATTCCCCATCTTTTCAGATACACAAGCACTCAGACACACTTTCATCAAGATATATTATATATTAGGCTGGTGTGCTGGTTCTGCGGGTAGTAGCACTTGCCACACAACCCTAACAACCTGAGTTCAAGCCCCAGAACTCACAGGAAAGGGCAGAACTGGTTTCTGAAAGTTATATTCTATCATTTACAAATGTGCCATGATATGTATATAGCTAAATGTGCTCTCTCCCACAACCAAAAAATAAATGCATAAAATACTTTAGATATAAGAAAATATCAAGTATCTCGCTAGATGCCAGGTACACAAAAGGAACATGGGCCATCTCTGCCTGCTCAATACTCCTGGTGTCACATCCCAAAGACTGCAGTAAGTAACAGAGATGGAACACGCCCTTGAGATGCTGGCCAAAAAGCTCCATACTATTCCACCCCATACAATGCTTAAACAACAAACACTTCCAAATTCTTGGCTTAAAGTTAGAAAGGTTTATTCCTCATTCATGCCACAGATTCACCGAGAGTTAGATGAGTAGAGGCTGGAGGTATGTGTGTGGTATGTGTGTGGTATGTGTATGTGTATGTACATGTCTGTGTGTATAATGTTTGTACATATGTATTACTGTGTGTAGTATGTGTATATGGTATGTGTATGTGTGTGTACATGTATGTGGTATGTGAGAGTATATATGTAGGTGGTATGTGGTGTGTATGGGTGAATGTGTGTATATGTGTACATGTGTGTGGTATGTAAGGGTCAACATGTGTGTGGCATGTATGTGGTATGTGTGTATGTGTGGTGTGTATGTATGTGTACATGTCTGTGTAGTGTCTATATGTGCGTATATTGTATGTTGTGTGTGTACATGTATGTGGTGTGTGTGTTATATGTGTGATATGTATGTTAGTGTGTGTATGTGTGTTTTGTGTGTGAGTGTGTGTGTACATGTGTCATATGTGTGTTTACATATGTCTATGTGTATATGTGTTTCTGTTCTTATTCACCTAGACAGGAATCCAGGTTGTAAACAATCCTCATGATGAGTATTTCTGGTTTATGTGCCAGAGAGAAGAGAGTGCTGTGAAGGAGCTCAAACAAGCGACCAGTTCCTCCAGTCCTAAGAAGAAACATGCCTTCTGTGCTAACTTATCTCAGCACCCCACCTACCCACAAAGAGGCTGGGGAGTGGAATTCTGCCATGTTCCCAGACAAGTTAATAACTGGAGCTATCTCATATACACAATGACAACCCTGATAGATATCAAAAGCCAAAAGATCTGGTCTCTGGCCTCCAGAAGCTTGCCTGCCGAGGCAAAATTTGTTACATCCACAAAAGATGTAGCAAGCTGCTTTCTCTTAGACGACAACTTTAACAATGCCTCGGGAAGTGAAATTATTTAGTTATGTACATCATCATGTTGAAACCTCCAGTTTAATTGGAAAATATGTCTTCTGCTTGCCCTACACTTCTTTGTGGAGTGTCTCTATGGAGGAGAAGGAAGGGATGTAGATATTCTTATCCATTCCATGCAACCAAGTGTGAGGGTCAGATCCTGACCCTGTCAGCCCTTTGCACAGCCTCTGTTCTCACAAAAAAAGACTATGGCTACCCTTCAGCACTGCCAGCTATGCAGGCTCTTGGGATTTAAGGGCAAAAGTGGAAGTTTCAAGGAGATATGATGCTTCTCAGAAGCTTCAGAGGAGAGCTGGCAATTTTGGCACCATGAAGACTTAATAGCCAGCAACCCAGCCAAAACACTTTTCTAATAAATGAGAATCTGGTTCAGCTAGGAGATACTCCCCAATACATGTCCTCCACAACAGCAATTTCATATATGAATGTAGTAGCTGGGCTAGTGTTTGGTGGACTCCTACATGGATTAGCTGTTAGAATTTACCTAGATAAGTATCATTGGGCCATAGAGGCAGTGGGAAGTGATTGTGCCAGGTTCTCCTCTCCAGCAGCTGGCCTCTCTTCCCATTGTAAGCAGAATTGCTTAGTCTCTTGATTAGGAACCAATATTAACAGAAAGAAAACAAATAGGATTCTATCACCATGACAAATATCTGAGAAAATGAACTATTGTGGTTTTAATAAGAAATGTCCTCCTGTGTATCTGCACTTGGTAGCACTGTTTTGGAAGATGTTGGAGCCATCCATTCTGGTGAAGTGGGTGAGACATAGGACCATCTTGAGATTTTATAGCTGGGCCCCATTACATGTTCTTTTTTCTATTTCCTGACTGTAGATGTGGTGTGACCAACTGGCCTCCTGCTCCCACCACCATGCTTTCCCCACCATGATGGACTTCCCCCTTTTGAATTGTGAGCCAAAGTAAAATCTACCTTCCTTAAACTTTTCCTTGGTGGGTATATTATCCCAAATATACATGCTAATACACAAAGAGAAAGCACTTACTTGGGCTATTGTTCTTAGTGATGCCCACAGGGAATGGTGGGAAGTATATGGTATAGTAAACTGCTCACATAATAGCTGGAAGCAAATAAGAGCAAGTAAATGCCCAACAACCACAATCCCCTTCAAAGGCAAGCATTCAGTGTCCTAAGACCCTCCCTCAAGCCTCTGCCATTCAGAAGTTTCAACATTTCCCAATACTACCACATGGACCTTTGGTTGACATTTATGCAAATGACATCAGATTTGAAAACATTTTGACTTCTAAGTGACATCAGACAAGTACTTTTACATGGATTCCTCAAAAACCCGTAGTTGTAAGTAAAGGAGATAAACAATCTTCAGGAGGTTCAATGGGAAAGGCATAGGGTGGCCTTCACCCTACTCTACACTAAGCCAACCTGACAGCCTGGGTTTCCTTAGTGGTCCATACTGCCTGCCTTCCTTCATCTTGCTTTCACACTGCAGTGTTTCACTGACCAGAACTGTTTCTTCCCATTGACTTCCTAATTGCCAAATATGGCACTTACCTCACCTAGTTGGCATTCTGTATTATTCTGTGTGTCTGGTTACCCTGTCACTGAAGTGTCTGGTTACCCTGTCGCTGAATGAATATACTTCAGGACCAGTGGATCTTGAACTCCTAGGTCTCCTCTTGGGAGCAGAACTATTTAAACTCTTGAATATGTGGGTTCCCTAAGCAGAAGAGGAAGTGATATGAAAGGCTACACTGTGGAGCTCATACAAGGACTCAATAGAAGACTATAAGCACAATTCAGCTGTGCAAGGGTGCAGGGGCAGCCCTCAGAGCTGGAAGATTGATAGCATTGGTGGTGGGGATTTGAGCTTTCTTCTTCCTTCCATGCTTCTCTTCCCTCCATTGATTTCTGAGTTGTCTTACTTATGACAGCTGTTTTAGTGCAGATCATCTTTTCACTAATTCAGCAAGTTGTCTTTCCTCCTCAAGCACTGTGATCAGTTTGAAGGTCATTCCAGCCTCATGTCACTGCTTTCCTGAACCATTGTGGTGGTCTTGTCAGAAACACTCCTCAAAGGAATGCGTTCACACTAGTTGATTCTCCACACACATCCACAGCTAAGAAAAATAACAAAGTCCTGAAAAAAACTCAACCATGCCACTCTCTTGATCTGAAGAATCTCATGTATTCTGTGTGTGTACACACACCACCTATATATGATGCTGGAAAGCAAAGCCAGGGCTTTGCAAGTTATAGGTGCATTAGTTACTTTTCTTGTTGCTGTGACCAGATAACGGACAGAAACTTCCTAAAGGAGGAAGGGCTCACTTTTGACCCCACAGATTGAAAGGCTGCAGTCTATCATGGCAAGTAAAGACTGCTAACAGAGTGTGAGGCAGCTCATCACATTGCACCCACCATGACCAAGTGGAAAAAGATCAATGCTGGTGCTCTGCTGACTTTCTCTCTTTTGTTGAGTCTGAGACCCCAGTTCCTAGGGTAGCATCACACATAATCAAGATGAGATGCCCCTTCTTAGTTAAATCTTTTGGAAACTGCTTCACAGAGCCTCCCATGGGCTCAACGCCATGGTAATTCTGAGTCTAGTCAATTTGACAAAGAAGACTAGCCATCAACCACCGAGTCTGGCAACACAGAGCTTTTAAGGGCTTTGGTATTACACATGTGAAGACACCTCCTTTGCGAAGTCCTCTCCTTGGAAGAGCATTCTGTAAGACTCCCATCAACTGTTGGTTCCTAAATGTTTTCTATACATTCTTGCTAGACTTGATCTAAATATCACCATCTTTAGCAAAAGATTTCCCTAGTTTGTATTTTCAGTTGTAGAACTGAACATAAAATTGATCTCTTACCAGAATGATTTTAGCCACAAGTAACAGAATCACTGATTCTGCCTATTAAACCATTAGTGGTTACCTATGCCCTACTGTACTGGCTAATTTTATGTCAACTTGACACAGCTGGAGTTATCACAGAGAAAGGAGCTTCAGTTGGGGAAATACCTCCATGAGATCCAGCTGCAGGGCTTTTTCTCAATTAGTGATCAAGGGGGAAGGGCCCCTTGTGGGTGGGACCTTTTCTGGGCTGGTAGTCTTGGGTTCTATAAGAGAGCAGGCTGAGCAAGCCAGGGGAGGCAAGCCAGTAAAGAACATCCCTCCATGGCCTCTGCATCAGCTCCTGCTTTCTGACCTGTTTGAGTTCCAGTCCTGCATCCTTTGGTGATCAACAGCAGTATGGAAATGTAAGCCAAATAAACCCTTTCCTCCCCAACTTGCTTCTTGGTCATGATGTTTGTGCAGGAATAGAAACCCTGACTAAGACACCTACCCAAAGTCTGCAGGGTGACTAGTACTGTTTGGAACTGGCTGAGAGACATATGGCTCTGCCCCAGCCTCTCCCTCTTTTTGCTTCCCAGCCTCCTTGAGTTGAGTGGCATTGTTTTACCACACATCCCTGATATTCTGCCTTGCCACAGGACTAAAAGCAGTTGGATGCCACAATGATAGGCTAAACCCTCAGAAATAAGAAGCCACAAGAAACATATCTTGCCTTTAGGTGATCTCCTTGGGTGTTTTTCACAATAGTAGAGAGCTAATTGATGCAAGTGACAGCCTCATTCAAGGATCCAAGTTCTTTCCATAGCTGACTCTGCCAACTTCAACGTGTTGGCTTGATCCTCACCGCCACAGCAATGATAGTCACATGTGGCACCATTTAATGGCCAATGTGTTGTCACAGTATCTTTTAGCTAAGCATAGTTGACCTGCTTTATAAATAAGGGAACTTAGGCTCAGATAGGCAAACATGACCTTAGGTCACATAGATACTAGAGGCAGAAAGAAAAGTTGAACCTGTGTCTACTTGGCTACAGAGTCCATGCTCATAAATATTCAGTCCTATTCCACCCACACCTGAGAGTAAATGGCCTTAACCTACAAGGTTAGGTATAATATTTCAAGGCTAATAATTTACTCATACTTTGTAAAACTGGGACTTCTTTTGGCAAGTTTAGTCAGTCATAGTCAACACTGCTGACACTGATAATGGGCTTCTATGACACAAATGTGCAGTAAATGGGTCTCTTGACACAGGTCTGAAATAAATGGGCTTCTATGACACAGATCTGCAGTACATGTGCTTCTATGACATAAATATATGTAATTTTTCATCTTTAATTTTGGTCCAGAATACAAATTCAGACAGCATTTTCACATAACAATTACTAGAAATCATTTTATGTATGTGTGAATGCTTTTATATTCATGTTTTTATATTCATTTATATCCACACATATCTTCATGTAGACACATATGTGTAAAATTTTGCTTCACTGATATATCAAGGAAAGTCAGAAAATTGTCCAAACATAAAGCACATAAAACACTGAGTAAACATCACAATGACCTATTTACCCTGAACTTAAAGGTAACAGTTCACCTGTATTAGCATTAGCATTAGCAGAAGCATAGAGGAATGTCATGAAGACTTTCTCAGTGACACATGGAAATATCTACTACAAAAAGGAGTTAACTGCAGGGCTTGTGATACACAAAATTCCCTTCTTCACTTAGATGGCATGACAAAAGGATTTGAATGTGGATTCTCTGTGTTTCTTCCCTCCCAGAGTTAGGGAACACTTCCTCCCTCCATGTTCCTATCTAGACAGGCACCAGACAGATTCCTGATCATTGAACATCCCTCCCATCATAGGCATGCAAAAATCGTATCTTACTAGCATGGATCATCTGACCAAGGCTGAACAACACACGGAGGAGTATAAATGACTCAGGTCTGGTTACAAGAGAAGGTGTCAGCATCTGTCAGATTCCTACCCATGTCATGATGCCATTGTCTTGGGGGCACAGCTTCTGCTGCCTCAAGTTACCTGCTCCTGCCATCAAGCCCTTGAACCATTGGCTCCCATGAGCAGATTCTTCCTCTCTCTGTTCTCCTCTGAAGTACAGGAAAGCCCATATTCCATCACATTAGGAAATGTGGATACTGGCTGGGTGGCTGCATGCCACTTCCCCTGGTAGCCCTGATTTATACATCCGGGTTTCAAAGATAGTCTTCCTTTGTTCTTCGCAAATCTGGCAGCATTTCATAAAATGAAATGATTAAACAAAGACCTCACAACTACAAAAATTGCAAGTAATCCTGAATATGTAGTTCTGTCGTTACTTCTACAGATTAATTTCCTCTGTTAAAACTAGCTGTCAAAAAAAAAAAAAAAAAAAAAAAAAAAAAAAAAAGCTGGGCGTGGTGGTGCATGCCTTTAATCCCAGCACTCAGGAGGCAGAGGCAGGCGAATTTCTGAGTACAAGGCCAGCCTAGTCTACAAAACGAGTTCCAGGACAGCCAGGGCTACACAGAGAAACCCTGTCTCGAAAAACCAAAATAAAATAAAATAAAATAAAATAAAATAAAAAATAAACTTGCTGTCAGGGGTTTTGTGCCCCCACCAAGATGAACATGGGGCTGAGTACAACAGAGCACTGTTAAGCAAGCCTGGATCTATGTGTTTCTCATAGTATGTGCATTCTTACAGGCTGTATACTTGCAGAGACACACTCAGACATAAAAGGACATGAGGAGGATACAGGAAGACAAAAGGGGGTGGGGTGTGGCATCCCTGATGTGTGGCATCCCAGTGGCATCTCTGTGATGCCTGGTTGCATTCTTGCTCCAAATGGTGTGAACATGAGGACAATTAGAACCGTTTCCTGGGAACCTCATGATGCCTTGCTCCAAACCAGAATTTTCAGCAGAAGAGGTCAATTGTCTCTCCTTGACAAAACCTGTGTTACCTCTTCCCTCAGTAGCTGTGGGTGGCCAAGGGTGATGGCTTCCGATGAGAAGTCGTAGGAGAAATCTAAGATCAGAAAGCAGGGAATGTTCTTCTTTGAGGGATGGCTAGCCTACCATCCCTCCCACATCCATCTTTAATACTCTTTTGCCTTGTTCCAAAATCATCTGGACAAATTTAAATGGCTTCCAAAAGACTATTTGCCTTAAAACACAGAAAGAAAGAACTGACAAACAGCAGTACTCCTGGCTCTTCAGCCTCAATGGCATTCTTCCTCTGTATCTAAAACAGGAGAGTGATTATTGGTTTTCGTAACCTTGATAGCATGCTAGGAAGGATGACCCTGTTTAGTGGGCGCGTTTTGATTCTGCTGCACACCTTTTGTTCTCTGCTGTGTATACCAGTGGCTAAGCTGTTGCACCTGAGCTCTGCAAAACCCATGCATTTATTATCCAGCAATGATTTCTACATGAAATATCAAAACAAAAGTTGCAAGATCTGGACTCCTTTCCTTCTTTCCTCTCTTCCTTCCTTCATTTTTTCCTTTTTTTCTTCCTTCCTTTCTCCCTTCCTTCTTCCCTTCCTTCCCATATGTTGCAGGATATTTAATCACACTGTTATTTATTACAAAATCCTGGTTTTAGTTGAGGTGTGGCTCAGCCTTAGCACACACCTTTAATCTGAGAGCTTTCTGCATGAATATTGTAAACAGGATTAAATAAACTTAACCATAGGTCAAGAGGCAGAGCAAAAAGACCTAGGTGAGATTGCCATTTTCTCTCTGAAATGGGTCCACTCAGGAGAGCACAGGCCACAGAAGCAACAGAGCTTCTGGGACACAGTCCTATGGACCTACATCTACAGCCAGGAGGCGGGGGGCTGTTCTGCAGCCCTCTGTGCACAGGTTTTGCCAGGAGAAAGCTGTTCTCCCAGGAGTGCTGACACAGGCCTACAGACCCACAAGAAGAACAAGCTCCAGCCAGAGACAGCTAGAACATCTAACACCAGAGATTACCAGATATCAAAAGACAAATGCAAGAAGCTTACCAACAGATACCAAGACTGCTTGGCACCATCAGAACTCAGTTCTCCCAGCACAGCAAGTCCTGGATACCCCAATACACCCAAAAAGCAAGATTCAGATTTAAAATCATATCTCATGATGCTGGTAGAGGATTTTAAGAAGTACATTAATAGCTCCCTTAAAGAAATACAAGAGAACACAGCTAAAGAGATATAAGTCCTTAAAGAGGAAACACAAATATCCTTTAAAGAATTTCCGGAGAACACAGGTAAACAGGGAGAAGCCCTTAAAGAAGAAATACAAAAATCCCTTAAAGGATTACAGGAAAACACAACCAAACAAGTAAAAGAATTGAACAAAACCATCCAGGATCTAAAAATGGAAATAGAAACAATAAAGAAATCACAAAAGGAGTCAACTCTGGAGATAGAAATCCTAGGAAAGAGATAAGGAGCCATAGATGCCAGCATCACCAACAGAATACACGAGATGGAAGAGAGAATTTTAGGTGCAGAAGATAACATAGAAAACATGGACACAAAAATCAAAGAAAATGCAAAATGCAAAATATCCTAACTCAAAACTCAAAACACCCAGGAAATGAAGGAAACAATGAGAAGAAACCTAAGGATAATAGGTATATATGAGATCAAAGATTTCCAACGTAAAGGACCAGTAGATATCTTCAACAAAGTTATAGAAACCTTCTGTAACCTAAAGAAAGAGATGCCCATGAATATACAAGAAGCCTACAGAATGCCAAATAGAATGGACCAGAAAAGAAATTAATCCGAACACATAATAATTAAAACACCAAATGCACTAAACAAAGATAGAATATTAAAAGCAGTAAGGGAAAATGTCAAGTAACATATAACGTCAGAACTATTGGAATTACATCAGACTTCTCACCAGAGACTATGAAAGCCAGAAGATCCTGGATAGATGTTATACAGACCCTAAGAGAACACAAATGCCAGCCCAGGCTACTATACCCAACAAAATTATCAATTACCATAGATGCAGAAACCAAAGTATACCATGACAAAACCAAATCCATACAATATCTTTCCATGAATCTAGCCCTTCAAAGGATAATAAAGTGAAAACTCCAACACAAGAGGGGAAAGTACACCCTAGAAAAAGCAAGACAATAAACTTTAAACAAACCTAAAAGAAGATAGCTGCAAGAACATAATCCCAACTCTAACAACAAAAATAACAGGAAGCAACAATTACTTTTTCTTAATATCTCTTAATAACAACCAATTCAATTCCCAGATAAAAAGACACAGACTAACAGCCTGACTATGTAATCAGGACCCAACATTTTGCTGCATACAAGAAACCCGCTTCAGGGAAAAAGACAGATTCTACCTCAGAGTAAAAGGCTGGAAAACAATTTTCCAAGCACATGGTCCCAAGAAAAATGCTGGAATAGCCATTCTAATATCGAATAAAATCGACTTTCAACCTAAAGTTATTAAAAAAAGATAAGAAGGAGCACTTCATGCCCATAAAAGGTAAAAATCTACCAAGATGAACTCTAAAATCTGAACACCTATGCTCCAAAAGCAAGGGCATCCACATTTATTAAAGAAACTTTAGTAAAGCTCAAAGGACATATTGCACCACACACCATAATACTGGGAGACTTTAACACCCCACTCTCATCAATGGACAGATCCTAGAAACAGAAACTAAACAGAGACACAGTGAACTAACAGAAGTTATGAAAGAAATGGATTTAACAGATACCTATAGAACATTTTATCCTAAAACAAAAGGGTATACCTTCTTCTTAGCACCTCATAGTACCTTCTCCAAAACTGACTATATAATTAGTCACAAAACAGGCCTCAACAGATACAAAAATATTAAAATAATCCCATGAATCCTATCAGATCACCACCATCTAAGGTTGATCTTCAATGACAACATAAATAATAGAAATCCCACATAAACACAGAAGCTGAACAACACTCTACTCAATGAAAATGTCAATGAAGAAATTAAAGACTTTTTAGAGTTTGATGAAAATGAAGGCACATGGGACACAATGAAAGCAGTCCTAAGGTAAAAACTGATTGCTCTGAATGCCTCCAAAAAGAAACTGGAGAGAGCAAACACTAGCAGCTTGACAGCACACCTAAAAGCTCTAGAACAAAAGGAAGCAAATTCATGCAAGATGAGTAGCTGTCAGCAAATAATCAAAGTCAGGGCTGAAATCAACCAAGTGGAAACAGAAAGAACTATAAAGAGAAAGAACTATACAGAGAATCAACCAAACCAGGAGCTGGTTCTTTGAGAAAAATCAACAAGATAGATAAACTCTTAGCCAGACTCATTAGAGGACACAGGGACAGTATTCTAATTAACAAACTCAGAATGAAAAGGGAGACATAACAACAGAATCTGAGGGAATGCAAAAGATCATCAGATTCTACTACAAAAGGCTATAATCAACAACGCTGGAAAACCTGAATGAAACGGACAATTTTCTAGACAGGTACCAAGTACTAAGGTTAAATCAGGATCAGATTAATGATCTAAACTGTCCCATATCCCTTAAAGAAATAGAAGCAGTCATTAATAGTCTCCCAAACAGGACCAGATGGGTTTTGTGCAGAGTTCTATCAGAACTTCAAAGAAGACCTAATTTCAATACTCCTTAAATTATTCCACAAAATAGAAACAGAAGGTATTCTACCCAATTCGTTCTATGAAGCCACAATTACTCTGATACCTAAACAACACAAAGACACAACAAAGAAAGAGAACTTCAGAACAATTTCACTTCTGAATATAAATGCAAAAATATTTAATAAAATTCTTGCAAACAGAATCCAAGAACACATCAAAACGATCATCCATCATGCTCAAGTACACGCCATCCCAGGGATGCAGGGATGGTTCAATATACGTAATCCACTATATAAACAAACTCAAACACAAAAACCAAATGATCATCTCATTAGATGCTGAGAAAGCATTTGACAATATCCAGTACACTTTCATGATAAAAGTCTTGGAAAGATCAGGAATTCAAGGCCCATTCCTAAACACAATAAAAGCAATATNCAGCAAACCAGTAGCCAACACCAAACTAAATGGAGAGAAACTTGAAGCAANCCCACTAAAATCAGGGACTAGACAAGGCTGCCCACTCTCTCCCTACCTTTTCAGTATAGTACTGGAAGTCCTAGCCAGAGTAATTAGACACCAAAGGATATTAAATGGATACAAATTGGAAAGGAAGAAGTCAAAATAAAACTACATGCATATGATATGATAGTGTACATAAGTGACTCCAAAAATTACACCAGAGAACTCCTAAACCTGATAACTTCAGTAAAGGAGCTGGATATAAACTTAACTCAAACAAATCAGTGGCCTTTCTGTACACAAAGAATAAACAGACTGAGAAAGAAATTAGGGAAACAACACCCTTCACAATAGTCACACAGAATATAAAATACATTGGTGTGACTCTAACTAAGAAGTGAAAGATCTGTACGATAAGAACTTCAAGTTTCTGAAAAAAGAAATTGAAGAAGATCTCAGAAAATGGAAAGATGACCCATGCTCATGGATTGGCAGGATTAATATAGTAAAAATGACTATCTTGCTGAAAGCAATCTCCAGATTCAATGCAATTCCCATAAAATTCCAACTCAATTCTTCACTGAGTTAGAAAGGGCAATTTGCAAATTCATCTGGAATAACAAAAAACCTAGGATAGCAAAAACTATTCTCAACAATAAAAGAACCTCTGGAGCAATCACCATGCCTGACCTCAAGCTGTACTAAAGAGCAATTGTAATAAAAAACTGCATGGTACTGGTACAGCGACAGACAGGAAGATCAATGGGATAGAATAAGACCCAGAAATGAACCCACACACCTATGGTTACTTGATCTTTGACAAAGGAGCTAAAACTATCCAGTGAAATAAAGACAGCATTTTCAACAAATGGTGCTGGCACAACTGGTGGTTATCATGTAGAAGAATGCAAACTGATCCGTTCTTATCTCCTTGTACAAAGCTCAAGTCTAAGTGGATCAAGGAACTCCACATAAAACCAGAGACACTGAAACTTATAGAGGAGAAAGTGGGGAAGAACCTTGTAGATATGGGCACAGGGGAAAAATTCCTGAACAGAACAGCAATGGCTTGTGCTGTAAGATCAAGAATCGACAAATGGAACCTCAAAAAATTGCAAAGCTTCTGTAAGGCAAAGGACATTCTCAATAAGACACAAAAGGTCACCAACAGATTGGGAAAGCATCTTTATCAATCTTAAATATGATAGGGAGCTAATATCCAATATATACAAAGATCTCAACAAGTTAGACTCCAGAAAACCAAATAACTCTACTAAAAATGGGGTACAGAGCTAAACAACTGAGAAAACTGAGAACTCTCCAATGGCTGAGAAGCACCTAAAAAAATGTTCAATATCCTTAATCATCAGGGAAATGCAAATCAAAACAACCCTGAGATTACACCTCACACCAGTCAGAATGGCTAAGATCAAATATTTAGGTAACAGCAGATGCTGGCGAGGTTGTGGAGAAAGAGGAACACTCCTCCATTGCTGGTGGGATTGCAAGCTTGTTCAACCACTCTGGAAATCAGTCTGCGGTTCCTCAGAAAACTTGACATAGTCCTACCAGAAGATCCAGCACTACCACTCCTGGGCATATAACCAGAAGATGTCCAAACATGTAATAAGGACACATGCTCCACTATGTTCATTGCAGCCTTATTAATAATAGCCAGAAGCTGGAAAGAACCCAATGCCCCTCAACATAGGAATGAATACAGAAAATGTGGTACATTTACACAATGGAGTGCTACTCAGATATTAAAAACAATGAATTTATGAAATTCTTAGACAAATGGATGGATCTGAAGGATATCATCCTGAGTGAGGGAACCCAATCACAAAAGAACTCACATGATATGCACTTACTGATAGGTGGATATTAGCCCAGAAGCTCAGAATACCCAAGATACAACTTGCAAAACACATGAAACTCAAGAAGGCAGCCCAAAGTGTGGATACTCCGATCCTTCTTAGAAGAGGGAACAAAATACCTGTGGAAGGAGTTTCAGAGACAATTTTGGAACAGAGACTGAAGGAAATGACCATCCAGAGACTGCTCCATCTGGGTATTCATCCCAGAAACAACCACCAAACCCAGACACTACTGCGGATGCCAACTTGAGCTTGCTGACAGGTCCTTGATATAGCTGTCTCCTGAGAGGCTCTGCCAGTCCCTGACTAATACAGAAGTGGATGCCCACAGTCATCCATTAGATGGAACACAGGGTCCCCAATGAAGGGGCTAGAGAAAGTATCCAAGGATCTTAAGGGCTTTGCAGCTCCATAGGAGAAACAACAAAATGAACTAACCAGTACCCTCAGATCTCTCTGAGACTAAACCACCAATCAAAGAAAACCCATGGTGGAACTCCTGGCTCCAGCTGCATATATAGCAGAGGATGGCCTAGTCTGTCATCAATGGGAGAAGCTCTTGGTCCTGTGAAGGTTCTATGCCCCAGTGTAGGCAAATGCCAGGGTCAGGAAGCAGGAGTAGGTAGGTTGGTGAGCAGGGGGAAGGGAGAGGGGATAGGGGATTTTCTGAGGGTAAACTAGGAAAGGGATAACATTTGAAATGTAAATAAAGAAAATATCTAATAAAAATAAAAAGGGGCAGACAAACAACCAGTTGACAGGAAGTGAGCATAGGGTTATTAAGAAAGAAAGAAAAAAAAAAACCAAGAGGGAGTAAGAGGGAGTGGGGAAGATAGAGAGATGCACAGGAAATAGAAGGGAGGGACATTCAGTTTGAAAGAAGTGTTTTGAGAGAGAGGCATCATTCTGTGACACCTAAGAGAGAGATCAGCTGGTCGGCTGGGTGCTTTCTCTGCCTGTCTGAGTTTATCGTTTTTCACTCCAGCATCTGGTTCCTGAGTCTTCACTGGTAAAATTGTGCAATTGAGAATTTGTTTAAAAGGAAAAAAACATCTATCTGCTCCCTACAGCTGTGTGCTTCCCTCCAGCAGCTCTATCATTTCCATCACACTGAGCTTGAGAATGCCAGATGGGTGATACCCACCCATGTCCTAGCCTCCTGGGGTCATTTTCCCAGGTCAAATCCACCAGTTCTAGCTGAGCAGTGTACATTCCTTAGGGCTCAGAATCTCACCCAAGGGTTCCTTCTCAAACACCAGTATTTCCATTGCTTTAGATTCTTGTCTTGTTATCCTTTGTGATTAGATTCAGTGATTGCTGGGGCATTAACTTCTCCTAGGATACTTTACTGTACACAATACCATTTCAGTTCATTTTCTTAATCAGCAAGCCCCTGTAATAAATTCTCCCTGTTAAAATCACTGCTGTGGCTTCTGTCTCATGCCTGGACTCTGACCTGTAAGTCAAACCTGAGAGCTCTAGTGCAAAAGTTGTCAATTGTTTCGTGTAATAAAAGGGGGAAAAGTGAGCTTCCCCGTGCACGGAGGGAGACATGAGGTGGAGCTATGGAGGTTGGGAAGAATCTAGCAGCCTAGAGAGGACCTGGGCAGAGGACCAGAAACAGGAAGTACTTCAAGATCTTTCCTGCTTACCATTCTTCCTCTTCTTTCCTTCCCAACTTTTTATTCTACTCCATGAATAGGTAGTGTACTGGCTGGTTTTGTGTGTCAACTTGACACAGGCTGGAATTATCACCATTATCACCTGGGGAGATCCAGCTGTGGGGCATTTTCTCAATTAATAATCAAGGGGAGGGCCCCTTGTGGGTGGGACCATCCCTGGCCTGGTAGTCTTGGGTTCTATAAGAGAGCAGGCTGAGCAAGCCAGAGGAAGTGGCCTCTGCATCAGCTCCTGCTTCCTGACCTGCTTGAGTTCCAGTTATGACATCCATTGGTGATTGACAGCAATGCAGAAAGTGTAAGCTGAATAAACCCTTTCCTCCCCAACTTGCTTCTTGGTCATGATGTTTGTGCAGGAATAGAAGCCCTGACTAAGACAGGTGGGGTGAGAGGAGTCCTGGGACTTAATGCCATTTGAAAGGACAATTTTGAAGCTTAGAGACTGCCAGCAAGCCAAGTTGCTTGTTAATTTTTATGCTTCTAGAACTGATAAAAATAGCTGTTAAAGAAATTCTAATTGAGGTTTTGGTGAGAAAATGGGTTTGCAGTTGGCCAAGTCTTCAAAGCATCCACTGACCAAGAATTCCTAGAAATCTCTGAACTTTTCTACTAATTAATTTTTTTCTCATTGCTTTGTTTGGGCAAAAGATAACACAACTACAAAGATAACTATTACCACTGGATCATGTCATGTGAGAATGATATTTCTGGTATTGGAGATAAAAGATTGCTTTAAAAAGCAAGATTAAAGGAAGTCAAAGAAGGGAGAAATGGGCCATGGATGTCGTGGGACTTTGATGAAGGTGCAGGCTGCCCAGGGTGGGTGGCATTGTTTAGTCTTCCTTATCTAACACTGGTGTTTATGAAATCATGGCAGACACTCTGGCTTGCTACTCTGGCTTTGCTTTCCTAAGCAAAGCAGGAAAAGATTTATAGAAATCAAAGCTCATCCTAATGGCAAAACAACATCAAGAGGCAGCGCGGTTCCTGTAACCAAATTAGCAATCAAGATGCATTTTTCTTCCTGCACTTTTAGAATTATGTTTTCATTTCCTTTGAGTTAATAAAGAACTTTGAAGCAAGCAGACATTTCCTAACTTTGAAGCCTGGGTCCTTGATGGGGGCAATAACATCCAGCATCCAACCAGACATAGCCATTGTTCCTTTGTGCCACACATTGTTCCAAGGATTTCACGTACATTATCTCTGATTTAAGCTTTGCAAGGCCACAGTGGCCTGGGTATTATCCACATTACACAAATAAGGAAATAGTTGAGGGTAGAAGTGAAAGAGCCCTGCAAGGGTTCCTTGTTGCCAACAAGCATATCCAGCATGTAGGCCAGCTGTGACAGATTGTGTTGTCCACTATCAGATAAAAATATCTTTCTGGTTGCAAAATTATAGAACCAGACCCATTTCAAACAACTCAATCTTGCATTTCACTTTGGAAACAGAAAGCTGTGATGATGAACTGTCTTGTTTATGTGTTGCAAATCGGTACAGAAATTTAACGCACACAACTGTACACTTGGTGCTGGGGAATGAAAGACTGGTAGACTCCCTCAGAAGTCCCCACCCCACAAAACAGTGGTGCTTGGATTAGAGTCTGTGTCATCATCAGCTTATAGCTGACAATATTGAGTTTCCATTCATGATAAAAAACAGCTTGTTACAATAATTCAGAATGTGAGTAGACATACACATGCCACTAAACAAGTCTGCTTGATGCCAGAACCCAGAGTACAAGTATAACACTGAGCAAGATAGAAATTTCCACAGGACAAAGATGTTTCACCATATGCAAGGGATGCAGGTGTATGTTGGTGATTTTTCAATAAATGGTTGTAAAACACCTTTCCAAATATGTATATGTTCATATATATTCTTCCTATTACCTTTTCCTTCCTTCCTGTCTAGAAAAAAACCAAACATATCTCAAAGCCATAGGTGTAGAAAGTTAGGTAACCTGGGATAGAAAAAAGAGACTTGGTGGTCCAGGGTGGGCTGTCAGACTTTCAAGTGGTGAGGGGCTATCTGTGCACATGAACTGGGGTGAGGTAAAATTATCTGAATAGAAAACAGACAGAGAAACATACAGAGAAACTGAGATAGAAGATGAAATGTGTTGACTTGGATTTAGCAAAATTACACCTAGAAATGTATTCGTTTGAAGGGAGTGAATTAGGAAGAGGGGAGCTCTGAATGAGCATTCCTGCATGCAAACCTTCGAGTCAGATCATCATGCTATAGCGAACATTTGGAAACAATTCAAATGACCAACCAAAAGACACATGGCTACAGAATTGAAGTTTCATGGTTAACATGAAAGAACTTCAATTTCTAAGAACTTCTTTTCTTTATGTCCACCATTAGAGAGCATAACAACAATCACAAAATGGTTAAGACAGATAGAGAAATTTGGACTGTACAAACTGGCAGAGACTTCCTTCAGAAAGTTAAGGAAAAGACAAACAAGCCAACAAGCAAGTAAGTGAGCGAAATGTCTAAGATTTTTTACAAGGTAGAAAACAAATATGTATTCATGGGGAAATGCAAATCAAGCCACACAGGTGTACTGCTTCACAAACACTAGATGGGCAACATTTTTCCGAGCCCAGTAACAGCATAAAATGTTTGGACCAACATCAACTCTCACACGTTGCTTATGAAAGACCATTTCATCAAAGCCAACTTTAAAAACAGAAGGAAAGGGGAAGGGAAGGGAAGGAAGGAAAGAAGAAAGAAAGGAAAGTATAGAACCAGTGGAAGAGTATTCACACAGCAAGGTGACTTTAAGGCACTGTGCATAGGAGGTTCACAGTATGGGTACTGGGTTGAGTAATTTCCCAACATGTCCTCCTCCAGAGCCTGAGAACAGCCAATTGCCAATTCAGTCAGTGAAGAGTCATTGACAGAGACCTTAACTCAGTCTGATTGGTGTTCCTGTAAGGAGAGAAAAGACCTGAAGACAAACATACAGAATCCTGTGTGGCAACGGAGGCAGACATCAGGCTGGGTGTGTCTGCATGCCAAGACCACCAAAGACTCTTGGCAAAGTTAGGAACTAAGAAAAAGGCCTGAAAAGGCTTATCTCCACATCCCCTCCTCCAGAGAGAGGTTGGCCTTGCCAAAACTCTCACTTCAGGTAACTTTCAACCACTGTGGCAAAATACCTGAGATATTCAACTTCTGAAGAGAAAAGGTTTCTTGTGCCTCATAGCATTAGGGAGTCAGGGGTTTCTGTCAGTGTCCCATCAGCCCAGTGGTGCAGGGCCTATGCTGAGGCAGAATGTTATGGTAAGTGCACATTAAACCTAAGCTGCCCACCTCATACTAGCCAAGAAGCACAGCAGAGAGACACGAAGAGGCTGTGGTCAGCAGTAGCCTTACCAGCTCCCAGGAACACAATGGAATAGACTTTCAGCCCAGGGCTTTGTTGACATTTCCTGTCCAAGCTATATCACTTCTAGAAACATGATGAATCCAATACAGCTGTTTGAAGCCTGCACATGCATGCGAACGCAACCACACACACACACACACACACACACACACACACACACACACACAAAATGCAGTAATTTGTTTATTAAAAAAATATCAGACTATCCATAATGGATGTAAAATAGAAATAGCAAACTATCTATGCTCTAGAAAACACTTAAAGTGTGTGACAGATAGTCTTTCGGAGGAAACCTATACAGCTGTGAAATGAACTAAAGTTGTACTCATTATTACAGAGGACACCTAGTGACTCTCGTTCTGTCAGCACCACATATGGCCATTTCCACCTACCTCTAATCTCTACCAAAATTCAAGGAAGGCATGCTAGCTTGTAGAGAGACACCCATATTAGACAGAATAAAACAGCCTGAGCTACCAGCTGCAGTCTCTCAGTCTCCTGGTTCTACAGCTCAGCACAAAACATGTCCTCTCCAGAGTGCCACCAACTGGATAAATGGTACTCTTTGGGAGTCTGGGACAGTGAACTTGACTCATGGCTTTTTCCATTGTTCTACCCTTCCTTTATCTAATTAATCCACATCTATCCCCAATCTCCAAAACTTAAAAGCAGTGTGACTGGCTGCTACTTATCTAACTGATGAGGGAATGGGATGCAGAGAGATAGCCACCATCTGATGTACACTGCCTACTTCTGATGACAAACCCTATGCTTGCTAGTGCCATTGGTATCCTGGATCCTGCTAACCAGGGAGCAGATGATCAGCAATGAACAGTTGATGCTTCCTTGTAGATACCTTTTTTCCCTTCCTGAGGAAATTTCATACAGCCAATTCAGCTCAGACAGAGTGACTGAGTTATAAGCTGCATGCACAGTAATGCTCAGGCCCACAACCCATGTGTGAATGGCATCTGTACTCTGCCTCAGCTGTTTCTCCAGCAAAGGGAATCAGCTGCACCCAGGCTGCTAAGGCTCAAAGGCTATGAGATGAGGAAGAGGCCAGCAAACAAATTAATATGATTTAATAATTGCATTTCTGCTCAAGCTTTGTTTTTATTTTTTATTTTATTAGATATTTTCTTCATTTACATTTCAAATGCTATCCCGAAAGTCCCCTATACCCTCCCCCTGCCCTGCTCCCCAACCCACCCACTCCCGCTTTCTGGCCCTGGCATTCCCCTGTACTGGGGCATATAATCTTTGCAAGACTAAGGGCCTCTAATCCCATTGATGGCCAACTAGGCCATCCTCTGCTACATATGCAGCTAGAGACACGAGCTCTGGGGGTACTGGTTACTTCATATTGTTGTTCCTCATATAGGGTTGCAGACCCCTTTATCTCCTTGGGTACTTTCTCTAGCTCCTCTATTGGGGAGCACTGTCTGAAGTACATGAACCCTTAATTAAAGCTTTCTGACTGCAGCCTGTCTTTATTATTTATGATGTCCCTATGGCCTCTAAGACTGGCCTTTCTTCTTTTTTAACACAACCTTCCTCCTTGGGCCTTCATGAACATACCATGGAAATTATTTCAGGCACCATAAGGACCAAAACATCCTGACCTCATTTTCTTGGAGACCTCCAAAGGTAACTAGAGTATATCACTAGTCACATGAATATAACATTGATATAGCAGTGGATGGCCACTACAGTCTTTGCTGGGGTACTTCAGGCTTTATAGTAGGTGATTCCTAATTTTGGGGGGTTTCTCAATGATGAGTTTATTTTCTTTGCTTTTTACCTTCTACATGATCCTCTGGGTTATCTCACAATTATGAACAGAGCATATTGTATTAAGGCCTGTGTTACCGCTAATATTTGGCCATTTTTCACAATGGAAAGTTTAACTATAAAAGTGTAACCTGATAGATCTAGACCAAGGAGAAAGAAATTAAAATAGGTCCTGTCAACTTGCCCAAGGTGACCTTTGTTTTGAGAACCACAGAGCCAGAACATCTTTGGTGATATCCACATGGTTAAGTCTGGGTAAAGTTGATGTTATTATTTGGGTTCCCTCTCCTCCCTACTAGGGCAGGTACTAAGCAAACAGATGCCTAATAATGCTTGTAATAAAAGTCACTGATGGCAAGAGTCAAGCCATTAGCTCCACACCCAGACAGACTGACAACAGCAGGCTGGGTTTGCTTAAGTCTCACAGCCTATCTCCTTGTGGGCACCTTGCCCTCTGGAGAAGCTCTTGTCTCCACCTAAGCTAATGGTATTAATCATTAGCCAGCTTGGAAAGGTTAATGGGCCTTTTAAGTGAGAGGAATGTTTTATGAAGTCCTTATTCCTGGGCATAAGAACACAATAGCAGGAGAGAGCCTCGAGTGTGACATCACTAGTAATGAGCCGCTCCACCCACCTCATCCCACACGGTAGGATGTTTGACCCAGCAAAACACCTCACCAGCACCTCATGAACAGGCTGGTTAATGGGAACCAGACATAGTTCCAGACCCAGCTTCCTAATCCTTCCCTAGGATACTCTCAAAGAGTAAACTTTGGTAAAACTGCATTTAAACTCTCTCCTATCCTTAAATAGTCAGGATAAGCAAGCCAGACAATTATCAGGATTGTCTAACTAAGATAACATGAACTATGCCCTGACTGAAGACCTATCCCTTAGAAAAGGATTGATACTCTATCACTTGGTTCTGTCAAAAAAAACAAACAACAACAACAACAAAAAAAACCCAGTGCCATCAACTGAACCAGATACTGCTTGTAAAACACTTTGGTTGTGTCAAATGCTTTTTTATTTTAAAGTGAAGACACAGTTGTCACCTTCGACAGCCCTCAGTGCTTACATTGATGTGGTAAAATGTGTTCACCTGTGTCCCACTCCATGCTCCTAGGGGTTCTTTTATAAAGCAGCTCCCAGGGAATGAAAGAAACAGAGACTGAGGATTTTTACAATCAGGAATATCTCCAGAGTGGAAATGGTACAAGATTGAACTCCCATTTGCACTTGGGAGACAAGATAGAGTCACTAGAATCATAGTCCAAGGAACCCTTGTTCCACATTCCCCCAGAAAGTTATCTCCAAGGACAGCTACAAAGTCATAAGTCAGGTGGACCAGAATTGAGGAGGTTGGAGAGTTATGTCCAGAGAAATGACTGGAGGTGAGACACCGTGACTATGAACTCAATCTGGTGGCAAAAACCTGAGATAAATCAATGAATGTCCATGAGTGGGGGATGGGGGATGGGATAGTCATGTTTAGATGCTGAAAGATTGATGGAGAGACTGTGTAATCAGTGCTGAGAAGCAGAGTTCACAAGAAGAATTAGAAAATAAGTATCTACACAGCCTGTGAATGAGGCAGCTGGACCTCAAAGAAAAAGGTGGCACCAGTGAGTGCCTTCCAAAGAAGCTTTCAGAAGAAAACTTGACCCAAATGGTGTGTGTGTGTGTGTGTGTGTGTATGTACATGTGTGTACTATGTACATGTGTACTATGTACAGTTACATCTTCTTGGTCTGTAAATACACCTGCTCAGCAGCCTAAACATAGTCTTCCTCATGTCCATATAGACACTCATTGCTTAACCACCTTGGCACTCATTTATTAGACATCTCCTGTGTCAGATGTTAGGGACATCACTATAAATTGGACAGACAAGCTTGACACATTAGCTATTTCCTTGAAGTTATGCTAAGTTTTCTGAAAAACAGACTAATGGAAAAAGAGACTGAGGTTGAAGAAAGGTTACTTTGGACAGAGAGGTTAGGAGAAGACCTCTCCAAAGACATGGTTAAAAGGTGACATTGGACTGAGAAGGAACTACCATATAAACCCTAAGAAGCAAGCAAGAGTGTTATGCTGCCAGGATCACAGGAAAGGACACAATAGCAAACTGTTCAAGATGCTGAAAACAGAGGACACTAGAGATGAAGTAGGAACCTATTCTGAAAAAAAGAAATAACAGAATTCTGTATAGTTCTTTTCCTGAGTCCCTAACAAGCAATGGAGGTGTCAATGGGCATGATCTTAACACTTTTAACACTAAACAGACATTTAAAAGTGTCTTGCCCTATCAACCTGTGTTGTTAGAATCAAGAGGCTCAGCAGCAAAGTCTGTGACTCGGACCAGAGTGATGGAAACTGAGAAGAAATTTGATGAGAATTTGGTCTTGGCCACAAAGACTCGCTGGTGAGTAATCTGAGAAAGAGAGAGAGAGAGAGAGAGAGAGAGAGAGAGAGAGAGAGAGAGAGAGAGAGAGAGAGACCCATGATGGGCGTAGGAGCTTATAGCTTATAGCTATAAGCTTATACTGAGAATAAGCTTATGGTAGTTTATAGCTGAGAATCCAAAAGAACCAATGAAAATAAATGTTTTAGTTGAGTTGTGAGATTGTCTCATATAAAACGACAATGGCTAAACTCACATAAAATGGAAAGTTGCAGGCATCCTACATTCTTCCCCAGTCTCCTGAAAAGCAGTCATACTAACAGGCAGGACACACACTCCAGTGAGAACTGAGATATTCCCAGACAGCAGTCACCCCCTCCTGTGATGACCAGAGGACCATATTTCCTTAATTTTCTAAATGACAGTCGCATTTAAGTCCAGCCGTATGACTTGAGAAATAACTCCCTGCCTCTCCACAATGTACAATTTTGGAAATCTCTGAGAGTTGTCAGAGACTGTCCATCTCTCTGTCCTGGGAGAAGTTTCTTATCCTTCCTGCTACCTGACTCCCAGGGCTAGCTGATGCTGTGTCACTCCACAAAAGCCCTGGGGCAGACTCCAAATTGGCTTTCCTGGCCATTCTGCCTGCCCACACAAGCTATCCAAGTACAGACACAGCTCTGCCTTTAATTTCCCTGTGTTCAGCAAGGAATGGGTTGTTGAAGAAAATTTTACTGAAGACTGGGAGTTAACACTATTACAGTTCAGAGAAGCATTTCCATGCTTATCAACATGGCTCTTCTAGAGAGTTCCAGCTCCAAAAGCTGACCTTTCACCTACTGAGCTTGCACTCACATAATCCTAAGGGACTAACTCAGCCTCCCCCCTTTCAGGTTTCCAGCCTGAGTCCAGTTTGAACCCCTCTGCTCCAGGACTGGGGCCAGACTTGTTTGTGTTCAACCCCAGATGACTGAAATAGAAGCATCTCTGACCAGAGCACTCTGCAGCCTTGTGAAGAGCAACTACTGAGCACTGAGCACTAGGCTCATGAGTGCATTTCCACCTGCTGGTCTTCATCACTTCTCAGTGAGGGTCTGACCCAGACTGCATGAAGCAGAACATTATCCACTGGCCTGCCCTAACTTGTCATCCAATCTAGAGAGGAGTGAGGGTGAGATTACTTTCTGGGTTTGCTCAGGTCTTGTAAAGTCCTAAAATAAACAAGAAAAGCATACATGTGATTATATGCATATAGAATATGCATATATACATGCATACTGCTGCAGAGAAAAATTACTGAAAGCTACATCTCCATTCAAAGACTCACCAAGGAGAGCATCTTGTTCAGAGTAGGTAGAACTCACAGTTCTTCGTGCAATATCCAGTCCCATTAATACCTGTGTCCCCCACAAACCCCACAGCTCTGGAGAAAGCTAAAGTGCTTCTGTCAAACATTCCCCAATCTAAGGAAGCCCAGACAACAGCAAGCTCACCACTCTGTCCCTAGCAAGTGCTGGCCATGTCACTGAGAAGTCTACAGTCTTAGACAATATTTTCCCACTGTGCTCATTCACAATGATACAATTGCAGTACTACGGGTTTTGGAAATTCCTCTCCTTGAAGAGCTCCAGAGAGCCTTCCAGTTTCAGTCTCTGCCTGTAGCAGATTCACTGCCACAGGGTTCCATACCCAAATAGCTCCAGGAGGGAGTAAGCCTCCCAGGAGCACAGACAGGTCTGTAAGTGCAGGTAGGACCACCACTGCTGCTCAGGGGAACCCACTCAGAACCCTCAGGACACAGGGACTGAGGGAAAACCTGGGACAGGAGCCTTCTGGTTTCTATCTCTGCCTGTAGCAGATCCTCTGCCACAGGGCCCAATTCCCAAATAGTGCCAGGAGGGAGCGAGCCTCCCAGGAGTGCCTACACATCTGCGAGCCCAGGTAAGACCAGCACTTCTCTTCAAATTGCTGGCCCAAGAGGGACACTCAAAGAGCCATTAGGACACAAGAACCAAGGATCAGCTGGGGACAGGATCCTTCTGGTGTCTGTCTGCACATAGAGCTGACCCTGTACCACAGCTCTCCATACCCAAATTCATCCCGGAGAGAACTGGTCTCCCAGGCGTACTGACACACAGGCTTGCATGAAGGACAAGCCAAAGTCAGAGACAGCAAGACCAGATAATCAGATGGCAAAAAGCAAGCTCAAGAACATAATCAACAGAAAATAAGACTACTTGGCATCATCAGAACCCACTTTTCCCACCACAGTGAACCCTGGTTACCCCAACACACCAGAAAAGCAAGATTCTGATTTAAAATCACATCTCACAATGATGATAGAGGAATTTAAGAAGGACACAAAAATCCCTTAAAGAATTACAAGAAAACACAACCAAACAGTTGGAGGAACTGAACAAAACCATCCAGGATCTAAAAATGGAAATAGAAACAATAAAGAAATCACAAAGGGAGACAACACTGAAAATAGAAAACTTAGGAATGAGACCAGGAGTCCTAGATGCAAGCATTACCAACAGAATACAAGAGACAGAAGAGAGAATCTCAGGTGCAGAAGATACCACAGAAAACATTGACACAATAGTCAAAGAAAATGCAAAATGCAAAAAGCTCCTAACCCAAAACATTCAGGAAATCCAGGACACAATGAGAAGACCAAACCCAAGGATAATAGGTATAGGAGAGAGCAAAGATTTCCAACTTAAAGGGCCAGTAGATATTTTCAACAAAATTATAGAAGGAAACTTATCCCTAACCTAAAGAAAGAGATGCCCATGAACATACAAGAAGCCTACAGATCTCCAAATAGGTTGGACCAGGAAAGAAATTCCTTCTGACACATAATAATCAAAACACCAGATGCTCTAAACGAAGAAAGAATAAATATTAAAAGCAGTAAAGACCAAAGGTCAAGTAACATAAAAAGGCAGACCTATCAGAATTACACCAGACTTCTCACCAGAGACTATGAAAGCTAAAAGACCCTGGGCAATCTCATACAGACCCTAAGACAACACAAATGCCAGCCCAGGCTACTATACCCAGCAAAACTTTCAACTAACATAGAAGGAAAAAACAAGATATTCCACAACAAAACCAAATTTACACAATATCTTTCCACAAATCCAGCCCTACAAGGGATAATAGATGAAAAACACCAACACAAGGAGGGAAACTATACCCTAGAAAAAGCAAGAAAGTAATCTTCTTTCAACAAGCCCAATACAAGATAACCACATAAACATAAAAATAATACCAATAATAACAGGAAGCAACAATCACTATTCCTTAATATCTCTTAACACCAATAGACTCAATTACCCCAATAAAAAGACTTAGACTAACAGACTGGATACATAAACAGGACCCAGCATTTTGCTACGTACAGGAAACACACATCAGTATCAAAGATAAGCACTACCTCAGAGTAAGTTTTCCAAGCAAATGGTCCCAAGAAACAAATAGGAGTAGCCAATCTAGAATCAGTTAAAATTGATTTTCAACCAAAAGTCATCAAATAAGATAAGGAAAGATACTTCACACTCATCAAAGGAAAATTCTACCAAGAACTCTCAATTCTGAACATCTATGCTCCAAATGCAAGGGCACCCAGAATTCTCAACTGAGGAATACTAAATGGCTGAGAAGCACCTAAAGAAATGTTCAACATCCTTAGTTGTGATGGAAATGCAAATGAAAACAATCCACCTCAACAATTCCAACTGATGCCAGTCAGAGATCAAAAACTCAGGTGACAGCAAATGCTGGTGAGGATGTAGAGAAAGAGGAGCACTCCTTGCAAGCTCATACTACTACTCTACAAATTAAGTCAGTTGTTCCTTAGAAAATTGGACATAGTACTACCTGAGGACCCAGCTATACCACTCCTGGGCATATACTCAGAAGATGCTCCAACATAGTATAAGGGCACATGCTCCATTATTTTCATACCAGCCATATTTATAATAGCCAGAAGATGGAAACAACCCAGATGTCCCTCAACAGAGGAATGGATACAGAAAATGTGGCACATTTACACAATGGAGTACTATTCAGCTATTAAAAACAATGAATTTATGAAATTCTTAGGCAAATGGATGGAACTAGAAAATATCATCCTGAGTGAGGTAACCCAATCACAAAAGAACACACATGATATGCACTCACTGTTAAGTGGATATTGGCCCAGGAGGTCAAAATAACAAAGATACAATTCACAGACAACATGAAACTCAAGAAGAAGGAAGACCAAAGAGTAGATACTTCCATCCTTCTTAGAAGAGGGAACAAAATTCCCATGGGAGGAGTTACAGAGAAAAAGTGTGGAGCAGATACTGAAGGAAAGGCCATTCAGAGACTGTTCAACCTAGGGATCCATACCATATACAGACAGACACCAAACCCAGACACTATTGTGGATTCCAACAAGTGCTTGCTGACAGGAGCTTGATATATCTGTCTCCTGAGGGGCTCTACCAGTACCTAATAAATACAGAGGTGGATACTCTCAGTCAATCATTGGACTGAACACAGGGTCCCTAATAGAGGAACTAGAGAAAGGACCCAAAGAGCTGAAGGAGTTTGCAGCCCCATAGGAGGAACAACANAAAGAAATTCCTTCTGACACATAATAATCAAAACACCAGATGCTCTAAACGAAGAAAGAATAAATATTAAAAGCAGTAAAGACCAAAGGTCAAGTAACATAAAAAGGCAGACCTATCAGAATTACACCAGACTTCTCACCAGAGACTATGAAAGCTAAAAGACCCTGGGCAATCTCATACAGACCCTAAGACAACACAAATGCCAGCCCAGGCTACTATACCCAGCAAAACTTTCAACTAACATAGAAGGAAAAAACAAGATATTCCACAACAAAACCAAATTTACACAATATCTTTCCACAAATCCAGCCCTACAAGGGATAATAGATGAAAAACACCAACACAAGGAGGGAAACTATACCCTAGAAAAAGCAAGAAAGTAATCTTCTTTCAACAAGCCCAATACAAGATAACCACATAAACATAAAAATAATACCAATAATAACAGGAAGCAACAATCACTATTCCTTAATATCTCTTAACACCAATAGACTCAATTACCCCAATAAAAAGACTTAGACTAACAGACTGGATACATAAACAGGACCCAGCATTTTGCTACGTACAGGAAACACACATCAGTATCAAAGATAAGCACTACCTCAGAGTAAGTTTTCCAAGCAAATGGTCCCAAGAAACAAATAGGAGTAGCCAATCTAGAATCAGTTAAAATTGATTTTCAACCAAAAGTCATCAAATAAGATAAGGAAAGATACTTCACACTCATCAAAGGAAAATTCTACCAAGAACTCTCAATTCTGAACATCTATGCTCCAAATGCAAGGGCACCCAGAATTCTCAACTGAGGAATACTAAATGGCTGAGAAGCACCTAAAGAAATGTTCAACATCCTTAGTTGTGATGGAAATGCAAATGAAAACAATCCACCTCAACAATTCCAACTGATGCCAGTCAGAGATCAAAAACTCAGGTGACAGCAAATGCTGGTGAGGATGTAGAGAAAGAGGAGCACTCCTTGCAAGCTCATACTACTACTCTACAAATTAAGTCAGTTGTTCCTTAGAAAATTGGACATAGTACTACCTGAGGACCCAGCTATACCACTCCTGGGCATATACTCAGAAGATGCTCCAACATAGTATAAGGGCACATGCTCCATTATTTTCATACCAGCCATATTTATAATAGCCAGAAGATGGAAACAACCCAGATGTCCCTCAACAGAGGAATGGATACAGAAAATGTGGCACATTTACACAATGGAGTACTATTCAGCTATTAAAAACAATGAATTTATGAAATTCTTAGGCAAATGGATGGAACTAGAAAATATCATCCTGAGTGAGGTAACCCAATCACAAAAGAACACACATGATATGCACTCACTGTTAAGTGGATATTGGCCCAGGAGGTCAAAATAACAAAGATACAATTCACAGACAACATGAAACTCAAGAAGAAGGAAGACCAAAGAGTAGATACTTCCATCCTTCTTAGAAGAGGGAACAAAATTCCCATGGGAGGAGTTACAGAGAAAAAGTGTGGAGCAGATACTGAAGGAAAGGCCATTCAGAGACTGTTCAACCTAGGGATCCATACCATATACAGACAGACACCAAACCCAGACACTATTGTGGATTCCAACAAGTGCTTGCTGACAGGAGCTTGATATATCTGTCTCCTGAGGGGCTCTACCAGTACCTAATAAATACAGAGGTGGATACTCTCAGTCAATCATTGGACTGAACACAGGGTCCCTAATAGAGGAACTAGAGAAAGGACCCAAAGAGCTGAAGGAGTTTGCAGCCCCATAGGAGGAACAACATGATGAACCAACCAGTACCCCCAGAGCTCCCAGGGACTAAACCACCAACCAAAGAGTACACATGGAAGGACCCATGGCTACAGCCTCATGTGTAGCAGAAGATGTCCTTGCCGGTCATCAATGGGAGGAGAGGCCTTTGGTCCTGTGAAGGCTCTATACCCCAGTTAGGAGAATGTCTTGGTCAGGAGGCGGGAGTGGGTGGGTTGGTGAGCAGAGGGAGAGGGGAGTGGATAGGGAGTTTTCAGAGGGGAAATCAGGAAAGGGGATGCCATTTGAAATGTAAATAAAGAAAATATCTAATAAAAAAAGTAGGAAGAAAGAAAGAAAGAAAGAAAGAAAGAAAGAAAGAAAGAAAGAAAGAAAGAGAAAGAAAGAGAAAGAAAGAAAAGGAAGGAAGGAAGGAAGGAAGGAAGGAAGGAAGGAAGGAAGGAAGGAAGGAAGGAAGGAAGGAAAGAAAGAGCCAGGAATACATTCTTTTAGAATAGCTTCAGTGGTTTTAAATCTTTATAGTAGGAAGGTGTGAGAGGGCCTTAAAATCAACCAAAGAGCATTTTAAAGCAGATTTGGCAACTTCAGAAGCTCCCGTGTTGGACATTACATTGGTATCCTGGGGTGTGACTATAGGCCTACACATGTCACAAACTCCTTCAAAGGCCATGCCGTCAACTTGTCTGTCTGTCTGTCTGTCTGTCTGTCTGTCTGTCTGTCTGTCTGTTTCTTTCCTTCTATCCTTTTAACAATGTTTTCTTTTCTTTCTTCTTTTGGCATTGACAGCAGGCCCTGGAGTCCTGAGGTGTGTGGTCATCACTCTGTCACTGATCTACATCTCCAGGCTTTTATTGTTGATGTTGTTGTTGTCCCATTCCAGGTTACATTATTCTGTGGGAACATTCATAGTGATGATGACAAGCACACACAGCCTATCCACTCCCTCATTAAATCCTCAAACGCCAGTTGTCACTCAGATCTTTCTCATGCATGGTGGAAAGTAGAACGAAAGCCCTCTTCCCAGGAAAATTCAGAAAAGGTAATGACCTAGGAAATTTGAAAATTCAGAAAAGGTAATGACCTATGAAATTTGAAAATTCAGAAAAGGTAATGACCTAGGACATTTCATTTGTGGTACTGACTTGGTACTGGGCTCTCCTCTTTCATCAAAAGAGCCCCTTTTATATTTAAAGTACATGTCTTGAAAAATAAGAAAGAAACCTTTTGGTCACTGGCATAGTTTTTATCTGTGAGGTGAGAGGAGGCGGGATACTACAGACTTCAGACCTGGACTCTCCTGAGTCAAAAAGTAAGAGAGGTCAGGAGAGCTTTAGTCATGTCAAAATCTCATCTAGACTTCTGTTTCATGCTTTTCTTTGACTTGCCCTATAAATATTTTACTGCAACTTTCAAAGTTTATAGAGTCCATAAGCCTTATAAAAGGGTGAGGGAGTGGGAACCAAGGACTGATACCTACCACAGGGATCTTGATTTTTTTTTTTTTTAAGATCCCATTGAGTAGAATTTATTCTACCCAGGATTCTTGGAAAGGTGACTGGGTTTCCTTTCCTAGCCAAAACTGTTACCCTGCAGAGGTGGTAGAGAGCAGCCTTCGCTTTGGTGGACCCTAAGCATTTGAGAACTTTCTCTGCACTATGACAATGCATTGATTTTGGCCTCAAACCTGCAGATCCCAGAGAGTAGGCATTTGAGAGGCCATGGTTGAATGGTAAACTGTTGCTTCATCCCAGGGAGACTCCCAAAGCCCTGTATCCCTGGCACTGGCAGCCAGCCCAATTTCTCCAACCTAGAGAGAACTCTTCCCCCTTCCTGCCTCTAATCTTTTCCCTTAGCATTCTGGGTCAACAGACATGCCACTGGATTTCAGAGAAAGTGCCTCTGAAGAGCTTTTCTCAGGCTTCAGGTTTTAACTGCCTGAGGAATGAGCTACTTCTGGTTTCAAGGATTTAATTTTGTTGGCTCTTGAATTAATTATTCTGATTCCTAAATCCTGGAAAATTACTTAGCATAATCTAGGCAAACTCAATACATCTGTATATTTAAATACTTTTGATTTAGTAGTGGAATCTTGCATGTAATTTTATATAGTGTGTGCACGCAGTAACATATGCATGCAGTTCCAGAAGATGCTAAAAGACAGTGTCAGATTCCCTGGAACTGGGATTACAGATGATTATGGGTTGCCAAGAGGTGCTGGGAATCAAAGCCAGGTCCTCTGGAAGAGCAGCCAGTGCTCTTAACTACTAAGATATCTCTTTGGTCCGTGTGTGTGTGTGTGTGTGTGTGTGTGTGTGTGTGTGTGTGTGTTTGCATTTTTTTCAACTGATTTGATAGACTGAAATTTGACTCCTAAAATAGTGACTTAATGTTTGTATCATAGACATGCATAGACACATTATGTAAAGGGAAGAAAGAGGTAGAGTCCCATGGCTTTTAGAATATCCCCAAACACCTCAGAAGCACAGCCATGACTATCTCGCATCTACAGTACAGATGTACCTTAAATACCATTAAAACATAACCCAGTATATAAGTGTAGTGACTTTAGAAAAAGCCATGACTTTGTTCAGAGACTTACTGATCCCAAAGCCTAGCTACAGAGGAGCTTTCTTTGAACATAAAAAGTCCAACATGTGTCATTTAGAGGTAATTTTGCATGCTGGAAAATAGTGTTCCTCTGAATGAAGGATTCATCCTAGAAAGTCATTTTAAAAGCTAAGTCATTTGCAATGATTGGGGTCCCAAGTATTTGCCTTAAAACTCTCTGCCAACTTCTCAGTACCCTCAGTACAGGCTGAAAAACAACCTTGTTTTGGTGAGGAAAATTGGATTACCTAACTGAGTAGGATGACTCTAATAGCTCCCTGCCCGTTGGAGGAGATGTCATTCTCCTTCTTTGCTATATTAAGATCTGAGCTTTAAACCAACATCTGTTTAATGCATCTTCATGGGTTTTGCCGCAATTGCTCAGCAGTAAATGGGAGATGCACAATAGGATGGAGATGGCCAAACAGGTTCTTTCAAAGCCCAAGACTACCTCTTGGGGGATTTTCTGTTTTCGGTGCCTCCTTATATTATTTTGCTGTTTTTGATCCTAGATATTGAATTCCAGGTCTTCCACATGCTGTTTAAGCACTCTGCTGTTCAGTAGATCCCTAATCAAAATCCCCCATTTTTATTACAACTCAGCAGTATCTTTACATACACTATCATAGGAATTTTGTTATGTTTTTTAAAATTCAGTACCTATTTTTGACTTCCTTGTTTCACAGAGTGGAGAGAGTGAACTTTTATTAAGATAAAACCCAGAGCCCTTGAGCATGCTGGACAAGTATTCTTTCACTGACCTGTACCTCACCCTGGCTAGAATTTTCCCATGTCTTTACAGGTTGTTCTTCACCTACTGTTCTTTATGGAATTATTTGGGGATCCATCTGATTTTGGACTGAGTACGTTTTGAATGTCTTCACATTTTTTCTGCTTCAAACAACAAAATTACAGCCCATGTCTCTGGCAGGCACAGACTGGCATTCAGCTGGATCTGAGAGAAGAGCTGGGTGCATCAGAGAAACACAGTTTATCAGGGCTGGTCCATCCGAAAATAACCTCAGTTTCATCTGCCATTCTCTGCCCTGCCTGGCTTCTTTCTCATTCCCAATGAAGGAGAAGTGTTGATTTAAGGCTTCAAGCTCTCACACAATTCAGTCATAAAAATAAGATTGGCCCTTGGAAACAAACCATTTCCTACCATAGCAGAAGGGCATCAGGGACAGTGGCTAGATCTGTTCTTTCCATGCTTCATAGCAAGGTAACTTCACTGTTTATCAACGAACAGGGCCGATACAGCAAGCAGAGCACAGAACACAAATATAGATCTTTCTTTGGAAGCACAGATAGAAAGTATTTTCCACATTTCTACTTTTTAAATATGTTCAGGAGTTTTCTAAAGAGAAAGACTGCTGTGGTAGATGCACCCTTAAATCTCAGCACTCAGAAGGAGGAAGCAGGAGAATGTCCCAGGTTCAAGACTATCCTGTGCTGTAGAGCAAGACCTTATCTCAAGAAAACAACAAAAAGAGAGAAGAGAAGATGACTTCAGATTCTGCCTCTCAGGCATCTTACAGCTCCAACAAAAAAGATCAGGCAGCATTAGCATGCCTTTGAAGAAGCATCCATTATTATTCTTAGTTATTTCTCAATAATCACAAACTGGCCTCATTACACTATGGCTTTATAATAATGAATTTTCAAAAGAAAGCAAATATTTCCTTTGAGGCTGTATTCTCTGGTGAGTCTGGCATGCTCCAATTTGAGGGCTTTTATCTCCAAATAGGGAGATGGTTTCTCTTATATCTCACTGTCTTCCTTGCTGAAAATTTCTCTGGCACCCAAAGGACAGCCTACAAAATGTATTCCAACCTTACCCAAGACATCAGAAGTACTCTGTGAGCCAGATAAAATCTGCCCCTACAATTTTCTTGCTCTCTGATACATATTCAAGAAATTCTCCTTCCCCTGGACAAGATTATTTGGTAAGGACCCAATCTGTTCATGGAAATGCTTTCTACCTAAGAGCCACAAATGAGTTGAAATGACAAAGGCGCTTTTTACTCAAAAGCCTTCACCTTCATTAAACAAATGCCTGTATTTCAGTTAAAAAAAAAAGTCTTTTGGTGATGCATCAAAAGACAAAATACAAGAAGAAGGTTGGACTCCACCTGGCTGGTTATGATCTCTCCTAACTCAATACCATTTTTTAAAGATTTATTTTATTATTTTATGTTTATTATTTTATGGGCCTTGGTGTGTGTGTATGACTACAAAGTATGTGCTGGTGTCCACAGAGGCCAGAAGAGGGTGGTGAATCCCCTAGAATCAGAGTTACCAGCCACATGAGTTGCCACCTGAGTGCTAGGAACTGAAAATACATTGAAAGAGAAAGTGTTTTTAACCATGAGCAATCTCACTAGTTCCTCAATATCATATTTTGAAAAAGATTTATTTATTTTATGTATAAAACTACACTGTGTCTAGACACACCAAAAGGGGCCATCAGATCCCATTATATTTGGTTGTAAGGCACCATGTGGTTGCTGGGAATTGAACTCAGGACCTATGGAAAAGTAGTCATTGCTTTTAACCACTGACCCCTCAACCTAGGTTTGTTGTTGTTGTTATTATTTTATTTATTTACATTTCAAATGTTATCCCCTTTCCCAGTTTCCCCTCTGGAAACCCCCTATTCCATTCTCCATCCCCCTGCTTCTATGAGGGTGTTTCTCTACTATCCCATAGAGTCCCACCCCACCCACACCCACACCCCCAGGCATTCCCCTACTCTGGGGCATAGAGCCTTCACAGGACCAAGGGCTTCTTCTCCCACTGATGCCTGACAATGCCATCCTCTGCTACATATACAGCTGGAGCCTGGGGTCCTTCCATGTGTACTCTTTGGTTGGTGGTTTAGTCCCTGGGAGCTCTGGGGGGTCTGGTTGATTCATATTGTTGTTCTTCCTATGGGGTTGAAAACCCCTTCAGCTCCTTCAATCCTTTCCCTACCTCCTCCATTGAGGATCTTTTGCTTAGTTCAGTGGTTGGCTGTGAGCATCAACCTCTGTATTTCTAAGGCACTGGCAGAGCCTCTCAGGGGACAGCTATATCAGGCTCCTGCCAGCAAGCATTTGTTGGCATCAACAATAGTATCTGGGTTTGGTGTCTGTATATAAGGTGGATCCCCAGGTTGATCAGTCTCTGGATGGCCTTTCCTTCAGTCTCTGCTCCACACGATGTCTCCGTATTTTGTTCCTCCTTCTAAGAAGCACTGAAGCATCCAGATTTTGGTCTTTCTTCTTATTGGGCTTCATATGGTCTGTGAATTGTATCTTGGGTATTTTGAGCTCCTGGGCTAATATCCACTTATCAATGAGAACATACCATGTGTGTTCTTTAGTGACTGAGTTACATCACTCAGGATGATATTTTCTAGTTCCATCCATTTGCCTAAGAATTTCACAAATTCATTGTTTTTAATAGCCAAGTAGTACTCCATTGTGTAAATGTACCACATTTTCTATATCCATTCCTCTGTTGAGGGACATCTGGGTTTTTTCCAGCTTCTGGCTATTATAAATATGGCTGGTATGAACATAGTGGAGCATGTATCCTTATTACATGTTGGAGCTTCTTCTGGGTATATGACCATGAGTGATATAGATGGGTCCTCAGGTAGTACTATGTCCAATTTTCCGAGGAACTGCCAGACAGAATTCCAGAATGGTAGTACAAGGTTGCAATTCCACCAGCAATGGAGGAGTGTTCCTCTTTCTCCACATCCTTGCCAGCATCTGCTGTCACCTAAGTTTTTGATCTCAGCCATTCTGACTGGTGTGAGGTAGAATCTCAGGGTTGTTTGGATTTACATTTCCCTGACAACTAAGGATGTTGAACATTTCTTTAGGTGCTTTTCAGCCATTCAGTATTCTTCAGTTGAGAACTCTTTATTTAGCTCTGTACCCCATTTTTTAATAGTGTTATTTGGTTCTCTGGAGGCTAACTTCTTGAGTTCTTTTTATATATTGAATATTAGCCCTCTATCATATGTAGGGTTGGTAAAGATCTTTCCCCAATCTGTGGGTTGCTGTTTTGCCTATTGACAGTGTCCTTTGCCTTATAGACAATTTACAATTTTATGAGGTCCTATTTGTAGATTGTTGATCTTAGAGCATAAGCCATTGGTGTTCTCTTCAGGAAAATTTCCCCTGTGCCCATGAGTTGGAGGCTCTTCCCCACTTTCTCTTCTATTAGTTTCAGTGTCTCTGGTTTTATGTGGAGGTCCTTCATCCACTTGAACTTGAGCTTTGTGCAGGGAGATAAGAATGGATTGATTTGCATTCTTCTACATGTTGCCCTCCAGTTAAACCAGCACCATTTGTTGAAAATGCTGTCTTTTTCCACTGGCTGGTTTTAGCTCCTTTGTCAAAGATCAAGTGACCATACGTGTGTGGATTCATTTTTGGCTCTATTCCACTGATCTACCTGCCTGACTCTGTACTAATACCATATAGGTTTTTTTTTTTCAGTATTGCTCTGTAGTATAGCTTGAGGTTAGGCATCATGATTCCCCCAGAAATTCTTTTATTGTTGAGAATAGTTTTCACTATCCTGGGTTTTTTGTTATTCAACATCATTTTTAAAACTGGGTTTTGCTGTGTAATCCAGGCTTTCCTGAGTCCTCTGCCCCCTGAGTGCTGGGATTATAGGCTTGAGCTACCATGCCCAGTATAAGCCAAACATCTCCTAAAGGTAAAATAAAGCCCTGAGACTTGAAGACATTGCAGATGTAGCACATCAATCTATATCTCAAACCACAAATCCTAGAAATAATTACAGTAGTGCCATTTGCTGTATGATCCCTGCACCCTAGGTTTTTGTCTACTGGCTCCCAGCTCAGTGGACATTAAAGCAAGGCTTCTTCTCCAGGAGGCTAAACTATGACATCTGCCCCATCATGTCTAGTCGCCAGTATGACAGACCCAGCACCACTCAGCCTGTTCATAGCCTTAGCGCAGTGGCTTAGAAAAGACTTGCCTGAGGACAGGATTGCCAGCAGAGAACATCAGAGCACTCTTCCAACATGGATGCCACTCTTCTTGTTAGTCCAAAGTGAAAACAACACAATTTTTAAAAAGCAGTAATAAACCGACTAACAGTAGTCACAGAGGTGTGAGTGAGAGGCTGCTTATAAGTCTAGGGTAAGAAAGTCAGCGAACCAATGGACATTTACTCTATACACTTAGCCTACTCGAAAAGAGTGTAAATTTACTTTTATTTTTATTTTTTGGAGGGAATAAAAAGGAAGAGAGGTGGAAAGAAGGGAGGGAGGGAGGGTGGGAGGGAGGAAGGGAGGGAGGACAGAGGGACAGACAGACAGACAGACAGACAGACAGACAGACAGACAGACAGACAGAAAAGGGGTAAAATGTAACTGGTATCATGTTGTATTACCTTTTTCTGATAGCCATAACTGTATTTTTAATTGGTTCCAAAAATGGCCATGGTAAGCTTTCTCTTTTCAGTTAACTCTCTCCAGCTGGAGAATTGTTGCAGGAAATGAGGTTCCTTTCAGTCTTTGAACCTTAAAAACTAAGATCTGTGATTTTGCTGGACTGATTATCTGTCATTTGTAGGAAAGAAAAATAAGTCATAATGTCCCTTAGCACACATGTAAAAAGCACACTGGGAGAAGGCCCCATCCACATTCCAAGGCAGCAAAGTGGAACGTTACCCATGAATTCAGAGGGATTTACAGTAAATTTACCTCATTAAAAATCAGAGAAGGAAGAGGAGGAAGAGGAGGAGGAGGAGGAGGATCCAGTTAGACTATTTTTTCTAAGTAAATCTTTTGTACCGAACATTCTTTATTTACTGAAGACACTTATGTCTTCTCTTGGCATCTGTTTACATCCCTCTCTCTCATGTTGTGGGAGCTGCCTCATTAAAGTGAAATAATATAGCAATATAAAATATTTTTATAATAATCTTTTCCTCAATCCTACCCCATGAGTTATTTAAAGATGTATAATAGGGTATATACTCCTGGAGAGTTTGTTTTTATTGACTTGGTCTAGGGTTCTTATTTCCCTGCCTTTTACTTTTTGTTCTTATGCTATGAAAAGATTAGCTAAATCTTGCTTCTCTTGGAGTATATACTTGGTGTGACACAATTGAATCATAATGAGACTCTTTTTAAAAAAGCTGTCTGTTACTCCCTTGTTCAGTGTGGTATTTGTTTGTTTGTTTATCTGTGGTTGTGGTTTTGTTTTGCTTTGCTTTTTAAAATAAGTAGATCACTGTTGGAATTTGATTTCCCATGAGAATATTTTTCTAAGCATACATAAAGACTTATACATGTATGTATGTTTAGTGGCATTTAGCCTGGTGGTTTTTTTCTCTGCTGACTAAATCTTGAGAACCTGCTCACACAGATGTTCTAGCCCCTCACACAAATATAATGCTTTGCTAAGTATTTGCCCACAGTTACAGATTTACAGTTAGCTTCTGCTCCTCTGTGACCCCTAGATTTCAGCCATATTTCTCCATTATCATTTTCTCCCCTTATACAGGTTCAACGTCCCATTTCCCTGAAACGCCTTTTACAAATCAACTAGTGTATCAGATTTCTCTATCAGCATAGTGGGACTATCTTGTCCAATCTGTAACTATCAGTCTCATATACAATGATATTTTAATTGTGTCTCATTTACAAGATCGTGTAGTTTTAACCAAGCTTCTGTGTTTGCTTTGGAACACCACTTCTTTCCTGGAGCTCATTTGGCCAGTCTCACATTCTGGTGTAATAATGTATTATCTGCAGACTTAGGGCGGAAACTGGGAAAACAGGTCTATTTAGGAGGACTATTGAAGAAGCTTCAGAAGCCTTTTCCAACCCAAGTTGAGATCATTTAATTTTCTTTTTTAAAGATTAATTTATAAATTATGTCCTCAGAGAAAACCTCACAGTTGTATACTGAGTACTAAATCTTTGTGTATCTCAACATGTCATAAGATGTCATAATCTTCCTTCAGGATGTAAGATTCTGGAGCCTAGTCCCCTGTCCCTCCATGACTGGGTTCCACTGTGTTTAGCTGGTAGGCCTCTCCCTCTTACAACCTTGTGAATCTGACCTGACCTAGGCACAGCTCCTCCATGCCCTTCCCTTCCCTTGGCAGGCACTCCGGAGGATAGCCATTACCACAGCCTGTATAGAAAACATTCTTTTTGAGAAGTCTTGGCTAGGAAGCTTTTATATATATATATATATATATATATATATATATATATATATATATATATATATATGAGTTAGCAAAAACAAAATCCCCATCTCTGAAATTCTGGCTCTCACAAAGGAACTTTTGTTGCAATACCCACAGGTTTGTTGACATTACGTATATGTTGAGTTGCCTAAAACTGGCTGCCTGGAGCTGATGGCCACAAGAACTTCCTCTATCTCCTACAGAACAGGCATTCTGAGCCCTTTTCCTTGACTTCCTCTGTCTCCTACAGAACAGGCATTCTGAGCCCTTTTCCTTGATTTCCTCTATCTCCTACAGAACAGACATTCTTCTGAGCCCTTTTCCTTGACTTTCTTACTTTGCCCCAGTATTTGTTCAGAGGGAAAGCTGCTGTGATATAGCATGTAATACCAAAGGAAATAAGAGTGGAACACTTTATAGTTGCCTCAGCCCCTGTCTGTCCAACATGACACTTTCATTATCTCTTGTTCCTGCTAGTAGATTTGGAAACAAATTACACTTACAACTTAGCTGTTTGAAAAAGCTGTTTCTGTAGGGTCACAAATTTTGTGAGTGGGAAAATATTGCTAGAATGAGTTTTTTTTTTTTTAAATGAGATTTGTTTGCCTCCTTAGTGCTATCCACAACTTCAACTGGATGAAACTGCCGTCTGGAAGTTATGTCTCAGCTTAGAACTAGAATTTTCCCACTCTTCACTCACAGTTTAGTGATTGATGCTGATTGACCATTGGACATTACCCAGGGCCCTTATATATTCTATTCCATCTGAATTTTACTTCCTTGAGGAATGGCTTGCTAGAATACCATTCTAGAAATAGTGTCCCATGAACAAGGCAAAAACTACATCACCTTCCAAGAGCATCACACAAGTCATGAGCATGCTGTTGGCCGCAAGCAGCATCCCACTCAGATCCAGTGATTTGCTTTTCAATCATCACAGTCCTGGTGTGTTCAAACTATTCCCCTTATAAACCTTCCCCCAGTACACACACACATGTAGCATGTACATGTGTGCACTCACGCACAGACACATGCACTAACACCATGTCATATCCTATGCTCAACTTGGGATACTCAGGTCATGTCTCAGTTTTTCTGTAATAAACTTGAGGTTTCCTTCAAAAGCTGAACAAATTCTATATATGTTTTCCTTATCTGGAGCCCTTCCTACCATTCCACAAAGTCTTTTTCTGTCTATATCTTCTCACTAAGAGCAAATGAAAGATTTTATAAAATTTGCATTTGCAAATTTTATAAGCCGGCTTTATAGAGCATGTAGGATAAATAGCCCTGGCTAAGTCAGGATTCATCTTTCAGCATCTCAAAATTTCCCTAACCAAAAATAAAGTAAGAATAGAGATTTCAACTGTATAGAAAAAAACAAGCTTTTACCTGTTAAAAAATTCTCACAGGTTGTTGAAGCCATTTGAGCCTGTCCCACAGTCTTCTGACTCTTCCATGAATGTTATATTAATTTTTCTGTACACTCGGTAGAGTACCCAGAACTGTATTCCAAGGATAGGTCCAAGACTCATAGATTCAAATCAGTCTGGAAAGCACAGTGCGAAAAAGAAGCCAAGTTCACTTAGTTCTCTTTACAAACATGTCAGTTCTACTCAAAACCCAACTGCCCTCCCTGCTAGTGAGGGAGAAGGGCAGCTTTGTCTTGTTCTCTCCATCACAGAAAGCCATTTGATGGGTATGACAATTGCTGCTTGCTAATTACAGGGCAAACTTCTCAGCACAAGGTCTGTTGAATCAACAGGTTTTAGAACAATCCAGCAATTGTTCAGTCAAGCTTGGGCTCTTGAGGTTGAAGCCTTCCACATCAATTAGCTACACTGGTTGTCATGACTTGGAGTTGTTCTGGTGCATGAGGAGAACAGACGAAGGCTGCACACAGGTTGTTGACTCTGAAGAACATTCAGCTTCTGTCTGTGCTTCTCAGTGTTGAAGATATAATGAGATGGTCATTGTCCTGCATGGTGTCCTGCTCCAGCAACTCTCCAAATCACTCCCATTTGGGAGGTAGGTGTATGCATAGAAATGGTTCGTTTTCTAGAGAAATGTAATGTTTTCAATGCAGCGTGTATGTCTGGGAATTTGTCACTTTGAAACACCAATAAAAGATAATAATTCACTTTTATTGTGAGAATTAATGTTCCTTGAAAGGCAGAGGAGGAAGAAAGAAAAGAATGAAAATGGAAACAGTTTCTCTGTGGATGAGTCTTGATTTTTTTTAATGTATGTGGGGGAGGAGCAAAACTCAAGGCAGCGCAGCAACAATAACAACAAACAACCACTAAGAACTGAGAAAACAAAAATAGAGTGGGAGGGTCAAGAATCCACCAAAATGCACTTGTCATTTCCACCAGGCATTGATTGGAGCGCTTGTCATTTCCACCAGGCATTGATTGGAGCACTATCCCTAAGTCTGCCATACAAGTGAATGGACTTGTCTTGCCACAGAGCCTTGTTCAAGTGAATGAACTTGTCCTCCAGGCCCAAGCCTTTCAGGAAGAGCCTTGTCCCCTCCATAACCTCCTTTTACATGTGGATACTTAAACTTGTCATAGCTAGCTTCAATGATGTAGATGGAAGTTCTCCCAGAGGAAGTACAAGAGAAAAAGACAAGATTAATAACTTGGGAGAAAGAATGGGTGGGTGTGCCTCTTCTGCACCCACAGGAGAGCTCTGGATTTACAAAGGAAAGACACACACATACCAGCTTATTTTCATATGCCCTAAGCTAACTCAATGGCTGGGCCACTCCTGAACCTACACATGGCTAACACACTCTTCCCTCTGATATCGTGAGTTATTACTTTCTAAAATCTATACTTTATCTCTTCTACCCCAGACCCAATGGGGGAGTGGCTCTTGGGGGCACTTTTCCCTGATTCTTACATTGTTGGTTCTCTGTCTTCCACAACTCTCAGGTTTGTATTGTCTTCCTTCCTTGCTTGCCCTAGCAATTCTCTCTCTCCCTGTCCTGCATTTCCTCTCTGGGAATCCTCAAAATCCCAGCTCTGTCCCCCAGACCACTAGCTCTTTATTGACCAGACAGAATACTAATTGTTGGCAGGGACCTGCAGCAGATGTACGAATTCCCATATAAGCATAAATCAAATCTCCAACAGGACAAGATGGCTTGGTAAAAGGGAAAAGCCTAAAGACCACCAGAGTTCAATTCCTAGAACCCACGATGAGAACAGAGGACTAACAGCCAGAAATGGTCCTCTAAGCTCTAGTCACACCACATGATGCAGACTGGCACACATATACACAATAATTTGTTTAGGTTTAGAAGGAGTCCGTGAAATATGTGGAAATCACTAGAATAGCTAATAGCTCTTAAGACTCACAAAAGTGAAGAAAATCATTTCCCAGAGAGAATTCTGTAAAGACAATTATTCACAGACTGAGTTCTATTCCACTGAGCAAAGACAATCAGTTTGTCACCTTCCTTTGATTGAAATGGTGGCAGAAATTTAAAAAAAGAAAAAAAAGTAACCAAAGAAACAAACTAAAAACCATATGATGTGTTTGGTTTGTGAGTAGTCAGATAAGATGTATATATTATTGTTTAATGTTAAGGGTTCAGAAGACTTCCTACAGTTACAGAATTTCTATATCTGTGTTTTAGTATGGCGGCTACTAGCAATGTGTAGCTAATAACAACCTTATGTGTGGCCAGTGCAAAGAAAATGCTAGATGTTCAATTACATTTCAGTTTAAGACATTGACCTTTGACAAGTTATCTGTCTGGCGGGTCTGTGTTAGACAGTTAATCCTTGTTCGGGGTGTCAGCATCATTTCCTATAAAGGGTCAAATCTCAAGTACTTCAGATTGTCTAAGTCATGGGCTCAGGGACAATTAATCAGCCCAGTTATTACAGTAGCCATGGCCACTCCATACCCCAAGGGGTGTGATTTTTGTTCCCATAAAACATTCTTTATAGAGACAGAGGTTGGGGTTGGAAATGTAGCTCTGTTGGTAGAAAGCTTGCCTGTCATGCACAGGGTCCCAAATTCAATTGCCAATACCTCATAAGCCAGACATGGCAGTCCACACCTGTCATTTCAGCACTAAGAGACAGAAACTGGGGGGTCATAAGTTTAAATTCATTTGGGGCTACATAGTCAGGGGCTACTACAGAGTCTATTTCAAAGCCTCTAAAAGTATAAATGATAGGCAGCTGCTCTGGATTCATTAACAAATTTGTAAATTATTTTCATGTTTTTATCTATCAAAATTGAAAATTATATTCACAGTCATGTGTTAGTAACAGCTTCAGTGTGAACTCCTCTCCCCATTCTTGTAAAAATCCAAAGACAGAAGAGCTTAACCTGAAAGATTGCATCTGAAAAACAGCTTTTCAGACCTTATTATTTTAGACCTTGTAGCATTATAGGAAAAGGTCTCCATGAAGAATGGCCTTCCTCCCTATGTCCCCAAAAACTTATTCTAGAACTGAACATACCATGGCTTTCCCTTCAGCATGGCCCTGCCCTCAGTCTGACAGGGATATGACCTAAGTGTACCAGCTCCATCAGGCCTCAACTTCACATCACCCAGAGTCATGAAAACAGCCCCATCTCATTGTTCTACAAAACTGAATCTCTCTGTTCAAAGCTCATTGCCACCTTTACTTCATGCCAGGATTTAATGAACGAAAAGATAAGTAAATCATCCTACCACATGCTAAAGACATATCAATACACACAAGTAAATTATCCTACCACATGCTAAAGACAGATCAGCACACACAAGTAAATCATCCTACCACATGCTAAAGACAGATCAGCACATACAAGTAAATTATCCTACCACATGCTAAAGACAGATCAATACACACTACCTTCTGGAGTACTTCCATTCTTCACCTCCATTTCTCACTATTTCTCTTACCTCTCAATACTTCATACTAGGAACAAGTGGTGGACCATGGGGGTCTCTGAGAAGCCAGAGCTAAAAGTCACAGGGACAGAAAGCAACTCAAGGAATGGGAAAAGAAGCAAGATGATTGATGGACAGGAAGAAGATCCTGATTCCATGTGGTTTTAAGTAGCCACAAGTGTTATGAATACCATATAGAGATAGAATAATTGGGATAGCTTATCTGATCTAGGTGGGCAGCTTGTACCCTGCCCTAATTGGTCCTGAAATTATTGCATGGGCATTTTGTGAATTGAGAATTTATTGATATATAAATCTGACTGGTTAATTATACCTTTCTAGAGTTTTGTTTTACTGGGTTACTGGAAGATAGGACTGCTGCCCACAGGGGGATTATGGATGAGAGAGTGTGGACTACACTGAGGCCACTAACTGGAGCTGGGAAGACTGATGGGTGGCTGCGTAGTGCCAGCCATGGAGGCAGCGGAGTCGGTGGCCAGAGAGTAGTTGGATGTAGCATGAGAACTTGGCAGTTATTTTTTTTAATATTTCCCACAACAAGAACCCAGGTCGGAAGGAGGCTGGTTGGCTTCTGCTTCTTCAGCCTGCCCCTCTCAGGACCCAACCTAAAGCCTTGTATCAGAAAACTGCATTAGAAATCATCTAGAAGCATGGCCACCTCTCAGAAGATGAATCAGGACTAGTTTACAGTGTGAGCTCACAATGACAATGTGCTCGCTGTTGTATACATGCCAGGGACTAGTCAAATACCCTCTCTGGGGATAAGGAAAGCTCTAGGACACTCACCTGCCTGGGCTAGTGTGTCTGAAGGCAGAGTCACAGGTCTCCAGTGTGTTCTTATAGGAGGAGCAAAGGAACATGAGCCCTGAGCAGAAGAAAGGACATAAACAATAAGAAAGATCCGTAAAACAGAACCAGTCAGTTTCACTCCTGACTCACTACACTAACAGGAAATGTTACACCTCCAGACCCACTGAGTTGTGAGGAGATAAGGTCTCTTTACAATAGAAATCCTCTGACAGCTCTGTGAGCCAACAACTTCAAGTAGACATAACGCACAGCATTCATAAGCCGTGCATGTATGATACACGCACATGTGTGCATGTATCTCACAAATAGAGTTCTTGATTAGCATTAGCTGATAGTGTTGCTATTGCTGTTACTCCAAGGGTGAGAAGTAACTCAGTACAATAAGGAGAGGATACCTACTGGAGTCACACCATGTTCTAATTACTGGATATGAGCACACAAGTTTAAAGTTCCTCCCAGACTCACACTCTGAGAGGACTGACTTCATGAGGAAGCAAGAGGGGATGTAAGCAGGAAGGAGGGGCCCAGAATCACAAAGGGATGAATCTGGGGCCAAGGGCAAGGGTACTTTGATATCTCCCTTGAACACTGAAATGATGGTCTAAGACACAACTCTGAAAGTTTTTCTTCTAAAGCCAACACTAGACCCAGAACATGGGAGCCCAGAGCAGGTAGGGCATGACCCAAGAGGCACAGATTTCTTCCTAAGTCCCGGTCCCTTCCTCCATCCTGGGAAGACAGGGAGTAACTGGGAGATTGGCTGCATCTGCATTTTCTTTCTTTTACTTTATCAGAAGGCAAGGAACCAGATTTTGGTTTTTGAGGAACCAGATGTTTCACATGCATAATCAGACTATACAAATATTAACAACTCAGATGAATCTGGAGTTTATGTGTAGCAAAGGCACCACTACACACACACACACACACACACACACACACACACACACACACGTGCGCGCACACTACCACTACCACCACCAACAGCAGCAACAACAGTCTTTTAAGCTATCCATTATAGCTATTAGAAATGAAATAATTCTGAATGTGTCCTGGACACAAGCTGAGTTTTCTATAGTCCATTTAGGTATGCAACCTGTAGTTCATTACTTATCAAGCCATTGTTCCTTTGTGGGGGAAAAAAGGTGGGGGAGGAGAGGCTGCTGTTAGGAATTGGTTCTAATGCTTTGTCTTAATTTGGCTCCCAAAATCTGGAATCTTTGTGCCCAAATGGTATTTGATTGATCAAAAAATGATCCAATGGCTAGTGACTGGGGAGGATAAAAGAGATGGGACTTCTAGGATCCCAGAGGAGGAATGCAAGGGAAGGGGAGAAAGAAAGGGCCCACCATGAGAAGGGATAGGCCAGACCAAGCCAGGAAGGAACAGGAGGGAATAGCAGAAGAAATGTAGGTACAAGAAGGAAAGTGGCCCCCAGAAGAGCTGCCCAGAAGCGTCCTGGGCAGCAAAGATAAGGGGCTGCCTGGAGGAGCCAGGGAAGCAAAGATAAAATATGGATTTAGGAGGTGTTAAGCCATATCAGGGGAGAGTGTTTGATGTCTGTGGGGAGTTTTAGCAGCGCCCAACCATTGAGCTAGTCAAGATATCTCAAAATTAAGCTGGCATATGTGTCTTTCATTTGCAAATCCAGAGGGATCTGGCAAATGGCTGGAATTGCAACCTGCGGGAAGCATATTGCAGATTAACTAATTCACTGTTACAGGCTCCCATGATGGTTCAACTGATAAAGGAGCTTGCTGCCAAATCTGATGGCCTGACTTCAATCCCCAAAACCTTCATGGCAGAAGGAAAGAACAGACTCTTGTAAGTTGTTTTCTGACTTCCACATACATGGTGGCAAATATGTAACCCAACAACAATAAGTAAATAAATACATTTAATTTAAAATGAATCTTTTAGAAACAAAATAGTGGAAAGTCCAGCTCATGTAGATATTACCCCTTCTAATGAGTTGGCGATATTCTTAATTTTTACACTATCAAAGGTTGTCAGACATGTCGTTGGCTGAGGACCAACTTGACTCAAAACATATTACGTACCAGGAGGGTTTTAACTCACTAATGAGTAACTAATGCACTAAGGCGTTAACGGGGCACAAGATCTGGGTTATAAGGGTGATGCTTTGACTATCTAATATGAACAAGGAAATGCCCTGTGACCTTAGTCACATTTATAGTCTGTGAAAATAATAACAGAAGATGCATTTACTGGCAGAGTCCACTTCAGTTTTCTGAACAATATCCAAACAAATGCCAATTTTCAAAAACTCAACATGTTGAGTCTTGAGGAGTATTTCTATTATCTGAACCCTTGCTTTCTGTCCTGCTTAATGGCTATCAATAATGAACTTGCAAAGAAAAGAACTGACATCCATTAAAAACTAAACCATTTCTAGAAAAGTTTAATGTATACATATTTCTCATTAACAACAGGAAAAGTTTACCTTGAAACTTTTGAAAAATTTGGATTTCAAAAATGTGATTTTTGTTTATATTTGGAGCAAAAGCACAGTAGGAGAGCATTTCGGCTTATAATGGTGATATGGGTTTGAAATTCAAGCACTCGCCACTAGCGGTTCATGGGTACACACTCAACAACTTATTAAATGACATAAAGCGTCACCTGGAAATTGTTCTATATGATCAGGCTGCAGTATCTGATGAATGATTCACCCTCATTGAGAGCGTATTTAGGATTTTAATTCTGAACATAAATAGTTCTGGACACATACTATAAACAAGTCAGAAGCTGCAGAAAGAAGAACAAGAGTCCCCATCCATTCTTAAGAGTTACCAAGCACCTCTTTGTCCAACTATGTACTTAACGATGAAAGCATGAGGTCAGCAGGATTTGTTTTTAAGATTTATTCCTCTTACTTTGTATGTAGTTTGCCTGCAGATGTGTCTGCACCATGTGCAGGCTAGGAGTCTGAAGAGATCAGGGGATGGGTATTGGATCTGGCACTAGAGTTATGATGATTGTGGATGCTATGTGCATGCTGGGAATGGAGCCTGGGCCCTTTGCAAGAGCAACAAGTGAGAAATCTTTCCAGAAGGTTCTGTCTTTTCTGGTTCACAAGGGGAAGAAGACAAAAGTAGAAAAGAACACAGATGAGTAATATTCACTGACAGCTCACTCACCCCTGAGCACAGTAGGGAATGCCAATATTGTAATCCTCAAGAACTCACAATATTGCCTAAAAATTAAAGCATATGTATGGAATAACTATTTCATAATCATCAAATGATAATATCTCAGGAACTCAGTACCTTAAAGGCAGGTGAAAACTTAGAGAAAACAGATTGGTCCTGTAGTTTTTGGGAAAAAAATAGATATGAGAAGGTAGTATTTAATGGCTTATTTCAAGAGGGTTTGCCAGGGTGACTTGCATTCCTTATCTCTCTGATGGAAGAAGTTATATGAGGTCGGGCCATTACACTCCTTTATACCTGAGGGGACACAGGATAAGATCACTCAACCAAGGTCACAGAGCCAAGAAGGTAGATCAGAGAGCAACTAGATGCCTTGTTCTTCTTCACAGCTTTTCCCCAAGTCCAAGTTCCTGGCAACAGCATGGGCACAGAGGAGGTGAACCTATGCCCTAGCTTGTTTTCTGTTGCTGTGATAAATTATGCCTAAAACAACTCAAAGAGGAAAGGGTTTGTTTTACAAGCAGGTTATAATTCAACATTGAGGGAAGTCAGGGCAGGAACCATGGTACCCCATGGTTCCTCATTACTTCATTACTCATTTGCTCTCATGGCTTGCCCACCCTGTGTTCTTATACAATCTAAGACCACATACCTAGAGGTGGCACTGCCACAGTGAGCTGCACCCTCTCACATCAATCATCAATCAAGAAAAAACCCTCACAGGCTTGCCTACAGGCCAGTCTGACAGAAGAGTGTTCTCAACTGATATTCCCTCTTCCCACAGGCCCCAAGTTTGTGTTAAGCAAAGAAAAAAAAAATCAACAACCATCCAGCAGAATCTGTGAACCTTCATGGGAAAACTGGCTCTGAACTATGATAAACAAACAAACAAGCAAGCAACATAAACTTCCAGAAAGCAATTGAAATACTTCACAAGGCCTCTATGACAGGCTGACTCAGCCACAAAGTGTTCTCCATGTAGATGATTCTATTTTCAACACCTAACATTTTATTTAGATTGCAGAATATTCAAGAACCATGTGTTGAACTACTAACTGATAGGTAGTGCTAGAAGAATCAGATGGGACCCAGAAAACCCAGACAGAAGATTTGCCTAAAAACACAGGAAGTATGTTGAGTCTCTGAAAACATGGCAGGGAAGACCTTGAAGGTTCAATGTCCTTTTGGATCATTCAGTAGGTGGCCTCTGCTTATGGCTGGGATATTCTCTGTCTTGATGAGGCTCCTGTAAGCAATGTCCATCCCATCCAAGTTCCTAAAAGGTGATTTTCCTCTTCAGTATGCCCTAAGAAATCCTGAGTGAAGGCAGGCCTATTGCCTTTTCCACACCAGTAGATGACAGCAGAAAACAAACAAACAAACAAACAGAACAAAACAAAACAGTGGCCCACTAATCCATCAAATATGTCTGCCACATTCCCTTTGGCTCAGCATTGCAGGAAGTAGGGAGGACCTACAGAAAGGTACCACTCAAATGCTTCAGCAATGCTGGATGGTGGAACACTAATAATGGAGACAGAGGTAGTGATAGAGCACCTGCCCAGCGTAACCAAGACCCTGGGTTCAATTCCCAGCACCAAAAAGAAAAAAATTAAAAATTGGATAAATGATCTGATAAATGCAGAATCAGTGGAAACCTCACTATGGGACAAAAGAATATAAGTTATTACTCTACAAAGCACAACCAGGAAAGAACATGAAGTGGCTGGCACTCCTCAATGCTCTCCCACCTGCAGCATGTGGCCTACACATAGCTTGGGATTTATAGCATGAGCTTGTAAATTTGTCTTCTAAGAGTGTGAGTTGGTCTTGTCAGTAGATTAGACTCAAGTGATCCACCTGCAGAGAGATCTTGTTTATTGAACACCCTCCACTCTCTTCTCCAAGCCTCTACCAAGAGAAAGCTATCTTTATGCTTTAAATAATAGCCAAAAAAAAAAAAAAAAAACCATGCTCACAGCCATGCTCACTTCAGCAGCAAATACACTAAAATTGAAACAATACAGAGAAGATAACATGGCCTCTGGGCAGTCCCCTTCTGGCACTGAAGACCTGGGAGATTCCTGGAGAGCTGCTTGTTTCCAATCCACATTGGAAGCCTAAAGAAGTAGGTTCTAATATCAATTGAAGAATGACACAGCAACAGAATAGAAGAACTTGCCAGCAAGAGTAAAAGTGAACAGGCAAAAAAGCATAAGCTTTCTTTTTCAATGACCTTTTTTACCTGGGCTGCCATCAGAAGGTGCCGCCCATTTTTTTTTTTAGTGAATCTTTCTAGTTCAAATACTCTAATCAAGAAAATTCTTCACAGTGTCCAGCAGCTTGTGTCTTAGTTGATTCCAGTCAAGTTAATAACTAAGATTAACCATCAAACATAGTAGATGTTAAATCCACTCTAGCTGATAATCAAAATTAACCATCACAAACAGCAATATTTTTATGAAGCTAAGCAACAGAGTCTGCTGGAAGCTGGGACACCGAGGTTCCTTCCACATTTATCTCTGCTCTTAGGATCTTTTTCTTTTTCTTTTCCTTTTTCTTTTTTCCTTCATCCCCACCCCACCCCCCCAAATGAGTTTTCAGTTAATTCCTGAAAGGAGAAAGACAAAGGTTTTTAGATACTTAACTCTTGAGTGACCAAAAAAACAAAAAAAAAAAAAAAAAGGAAATTCAGGAAAGCAAATTCAGAAGCACAGGGATTTGAAAAGAACTGAATGCTGATGCACAAGGATTTGAAAGGAACTGAATGCTGGAGAGATGCAAATGAATGCAAATGAGAATGCAAAACCCGAAGAAGACTGAGCCAGGGGCCAGTGCCCTCAAGTGCTATGCCAGAGGAAGCAAGCATGACCCAGACCCAGACCAGCCAGGTCGGCTTCCTTCTCACAACCAGCTGGGGGAGGCAAGTTTTCTAATTTTGATGCCAACACCATATAAGGTAGGCATGGCTTAATACAGGGAGCCCCTATAGAACAGAAAGTGAAGGGAAATGAAATTTAAAATGAAATTTAAGGCCTGGGATTCATNNAACTTATGTCCAGAGAAATAGTTGTTTNTAAGCTTGGAAGCCTGAGGCAGAGAGCACAGTGAGACAGGCCTGGGCACGCCCAGGCAGGCCATTGTTGGAACATTCCTGGGACTGAACCAAATGTTCCGCTAACCCACCCCTCAGGTCTCCTAGCATCCCTGCCTTTGCATGTACCATCCTGCAAATGTGTACATTTAAATGAGCCAATCACGGGTAACCACACCAATTCTTGCTTGCCCCTCCCCCTCCCCCTATAAAAACCCCTAGCTTTCAGGCCACGAGGTCGGTGCCTCTGCCTCCTGCATGAGGTACTCGTAGTCCTGGAGCTCCACCATTAAGCTACCTCATGTTTTTACATCAAGATGGTTTATTTGTGGTTTTGGGGCGTCGCCTTCTTGAGACTAAAGTGGGGAGGGCTCCCTACGAAAGTCTTACAACAGCAGGCATACCTCCTTCAACAGGAAGCCCCTGGATTACCATGTGGAACAACTAATCTAAAAGCCTTAACCTATCAAGTCTTGGATTCTCCTTTATTTTTCTTCTCCTAAACATAATTAGTTGTATAATGTTTCAATAATTCAGGAAAAAATTACCAATGAACTCACCTGCCAGAGCTAAGAAATGTTTCCTGTAAGTCATCTTTGTTTCTGTTGTCTTTTTTCCTTTACAAAATCATTCTTGTGAGTGTGTATGCCCTACCTATTACCAGCACAGCCAGTGTGAGGAAGTTGCATGGCAACCTTGTAAAGTCAGTTTCTCTCTCCACCAGGCTTGCAAAGTGAGTTATCCACTGAGCCATCATTTGGGCCCATAAGAAGTCAAATATTTTAGTCACAAGTAAAGTAGCCTGTGTCATTGGTGAAGATCCTTGGAAGATGGACAGAAATTTGACTATGACTTCAAAATTTATACAGACATAAAACAAAGCAAAATGTAGACATGCTTTTTTTCTCTTTAAATGGACAGATATGGTAAGTGCAACCAAAAGGCTGGCCATGTGATCCACCCAGCAACACTGCAGTGAAGGCTTCTTGGCAGGAATCATATATTTTTAAACCTTTCCTTATAACCTTCATTTGCTAAATTCATGTAGGATGCTTGGATTCATGGTCTTAGAACCTTGTTCAATTTAATCATCAAGGTTACACATATAAAATAATACAAGGAGTTTGTTCCTTTTCTATTCTTTTCAAAGGTTTACATGTAGTATTTATCTGTTCTTTGAGGATCCTGTCAACTTGACTATATCTATAGGATTGGGGGTCTTTCTTTTGAGAAGGGTGGAGGGACTAGAAGGGCCTGCAGACTACCCCTCTCAACTCACCTCTCTTATTGATGAGATGTGTATTCAGACTCCGGAATCAGTTTTGGTAATCATTGTTCCTCTGGCAAATTGCCTGTCTGCAAAGATATGGCCAGGTTGTGAGCAGGGTAGGCCTGCTAGTATCCTGCATGTTTCCTCTGAGCATGGTCTCAACAGCAGGGCTCCCTTTATCCAGCTCTCAGTCTGGGAGAGCTGTGCTATTCCTTTGTGTCCTAGCTCATTAATTGCTAGGCTTATCTTTATGACTTCCTTCCTTCTACTCGGTCAGCTGCTCTGCCCTGGTTTTTCTATTGTGCTAGGTTGAACAGCTCCCTCAGGAAGTCCCAGCCTCTCTCATTTCTCACATAGACCATCTAGCCTATAAATGTTCACTAACAGGTCATCCAGGATGAACCCACACTCTTGGGGCTGTTGAAGCATTATTACTTCCACTGTTCTAAGTTTTTGGTTTTTATTGAGGAGAATTTCAAGCATAAAAGCAAACAGTGCTTCACATCAAATCCTTCTAGAAAGTTCCTAGCTCAGCATCACCCACTTTCTAATATGTGCTTTTGGATAGTCCCCCTCCCTTGTTGATTTTGTTAAAGCAGACTTGCGTGTCTTAGTTCTCCTTGAAGACAGATCCTAGACTTTAAATGATCTTGTGTCATGCACAGTAGTAGCTTTTTGAAAAGGGTGGTTGGGTTCCTTTTACAAACATATGATCAGAGTCTAAGCAACCACTTTGCAAGATGTAGCCTTAGATCCAGCCACAGTTAAAAATAAACTTTAAAGTATTTTTTTCATGATCCTTTGAACTTATAACAGAGTTCAGAGTGGAGGAACGACCAGCTTGTGGGAGTCAGTCCTGCTTTTCCTTCCTCTGCCCTGGAAAGAGGCCATCCCAGTCACTCTGCTGGACCCACGAGAAGCACCACAGGAAAAAGAAGTCACCACGATAGAATTCTAAAGCCTTTGCACTGCACGACCGCTGACCCAACTAAAGCCTTTGCACTCCACTACCGCTGACCCAACTGTTCCTAAGAATAGCTTGGTAGGAAAAAAAAATACTGGCACCAGACTCTGGTCTTTAATTATCTCCAGCTTTAAAATAGAAACAAGCTGGAGTGTAAGTGCCCCCCTGGAAACTCTGTCCAGGCTTCACTTCTGTGGACCTGGATGAGTCTCTTGACCTGGGTCCCAGAGACACAGACCCTGCAGGATGATGTCAACACTAATCATGTTCTCATCTCCAGGATGCATGGACCTCTAAAGTCAGAAGGGTTCCCACCCAAAAGTGAAAATAGTTCATCAGGTACTTGGCATGTTATTTTATTTTTATAGTAAATTTAACTGACTGCTAAATCAGAGACTGCAAAAAATAAAGTAAAATAAAATAAATAAATCACTTTCCTCAAAGCACAGTGTCAGACAGGACTAGTGAGACGGCTCAGTGGTAAAGGTGCTTGCCACTGCCTGGCAATAGCCTCGGAGAGGGTGGGAATTTTTTGTTTCATGCGAATAGTACTCCAACCATGTGTGAGTCACCAGCTTCTTCACTGGTGGAACATATACACCACTGAGAGTGTGGAGCTGACTACTGTGTTGCCAGGTACCACAGCACTCCACATTATCAGAGGAGAGACCTTCCTATTCAAGCTTTAGTCTCAGACCTCAGATCACACAGACAACAGTCTGTTCTGGAAATTCTCAGAGCAAAGACAATTAGCACTAACGTGAGACCGAAATCAACAAGGACAGCCCTGGGAGTGTTTACTGTGCTTCTGCCCTGGGCCTCTGCTTTGTTAATATTCATCAGCTTGTGCAGAAATTTACTGTCTCTATACCCCAACACAGTTCTAATTGTGAAAATTTCCTGCTATCCTGGGTGACTAACACAAAAAAACAGACTGTCCTCACCTGAGGTCACCAGCCAGTAATGAATTATATTTGCCTACATGCTAGAGTGTTCTTAACTTGGAAGACTTAGAGCATTTGGTTGTACAGAAGCATAAATATTGGTTGAGTAGCATCAGTTTTCAATTTTGTTGCTCAGCTGTTTCCCAGAAATCATCTGACCTGCACATAAGCTACCATCCAGCACATACATTTTCCCTTGCCTGTGTGTGGTATCTCAGAACTCCCTCCAACTTTCCTGTGAGCCACTGAACTTGCTGTGTTCTCCACTGGCTCCTAAGGATGATCTCTGTATGAGGGAAGACTCACCTCTGTCTTTTCCATATGACTCTACCTCCTCCCTCCCTCCTCCTCCTCCTCCTTCTCTCTCTGTGTCTCTCTCTGTGTCTCTCTGTCTCTCTGTCTCTGTCTCTGTCTCTCTCTCTTTCTCCCAGTGTGTGTCTGTGTGTCTCTCTGTGTGTGTATTTATGTAAATCAGAGGACAACTTGTAGAAGTTGGTTCTTCCCTTCTCTCCTTCTATCATGTAGTTTCTGGGAATCGAACTTGTGCTGTTGTATTGTCGGGCTTAGCAATAAGCACCTCTCTTAGCTGAGCCATCTTGCCAGTCTTCTTTCTTATTATCTGACACAGTTTCTCACTAAATGTTAGAAGTGGCATCAAAGAAGAAAAGGATGTCAGAAGAAGAGGAACAAACTAACATTCATTTTCCATGCTGTTTGCCCTGCACCAGGCCCTCCACATGTTAGTTCTTATAACTCTGCTTTTAAAAAATGATAGAGGCTGCAGACATAATATTTTCATTGTCTTAGTCTTTGAGTCAGGAAACTAAGTCAAACATTCCTCTAAATGACAGAATTTTACTTATTATTTTGAGTTATGAGAATTAATACCCATAACACAAATACAAAATTAAGGTCAATATGATATGTATTTTCATAAAGCAGAAATATTCTGTTAAAAGATTATCTCTTAGGAAGGCAAGGTAATACATACCTTTGTTCCCAGAACTCTGAAAGAAGAGACAGTTATCTCTGTGAGTTTAAGGCTAACCTGATTCATATAGTGAATTCTAGGCTAGCCAGGGCTACCTAGTGAGACCCGGTCTTAAAATTTTAAAAATTTTCTTAAAAAGCACAGAAAGCTTATCCTGAGGCACTGAAGAATTATCTGTTATAGTCACCATCTTGTCACTGAGCCAGGCTCATCTTGCCCATCATGCAATATACCCAGGCCTAAAAACTCAGAGGGCAGGAGGGAGGAAGGGTTTTTAATAAGGCAGCCAAGCTTGGACATGAAGAACCATTCCCAGGAACAGGGTTTAAGAATAGCTATAGGATAGAGATAAAGGCATGGGAAGAGTGACTGGGCTAAATCTTGAATAATCAATCTTCAGGGTTCTTCATGCTCAGGTGATAGTGGTACTATCCCCTGAACAAGGTTTTGATCATTTGACCTCAGATAGATTACCCATCAGGCCTCTTTATAGGATCAAGTCAAGAGTCCATGCTTCTACCTGTACTGGGGGGCACCAAAGCACCTCTAGAGCAACTATAAAACAGTGTAGATGCCCTTCATCATCAAGATCTACCTGTAAGACTCCTGGGAGCTTTAGCTTACTGGGTACCCCCAGAGTGAACCACGTGGAATGGGTATCAATGCAAAAAGCAAGAGGAATTTATTGTTTCAGTGTACTGGGGTCATTCCAGTCCCGAAGGAGAGGTGGCGATTCCTAGCAACCTGCGAGTTTTTATGTGGTTTCCAAGGGCAGAATAGAGCATCAGCAACTAGGCACAATATGATTGGCAGAACAATGTACCCTTTAAACTGTTTGGTCTTTAGGGAATGAGGTGACAAGGATGTCCCTTCTCTGAAGGTGAGCAACTGTTTGTCCTGAAGAATGTGTCCCCACCTATGGGTTGCTTCTGCCCTGTTGTCTGAGAAATGTTAGTTAGCCTCTCCCTTCCAGAGGGGCAAGTGTTTCATGACCTTTCCAAAGGTTCAAAGCTGACCTTTAAACTACCCATCTAAAGTGTTATGTGTAGCACAGCTCAGAATATGTAGCTGCTCAGCTGTGTGGCTTCAAAGCTGGTGACTTTTAAATTCAACAGAAATCAAGTGAACCAAGCCCAGATTTTCAATCAATTATAGAAAAAAATTACATATGATCAGTTACATATAAAGTTCCATTTTTCTTAACAAGTCCATTGAGAGGCTGTTTTCCCTCTAGCATTACAATAGGAGCCTATTTCTACAGTTAAGCTGATTTGGTGAAATAGTTTGTTGTGAGTTCTACATTGCTTTAAAAAAAAAAAAAAAAGAAAGAAAGAAACACAAAAAGAAAATGTTCTTAATAACTAGTCTCAGCTGAGGGCCGTGGAAGAGTGAGGAGGCCACATGACTACACAAAAACACATAAACTCACAATTCATGCCTTAGGTTTTTTTTTTTTCCACTTTACTATGTTTAAATTCACTTCAGTGAAGTACTGTAAAGCTGTTTTTAATTATTTTAATAAAGTATTTTCACCAGTTCCCCATGTTCTGACAGAGCTAAATTTTAAAAATAATTTTATTAGCTCTTTGAGAATTCTGTACAATGTGTTTTGACCTTATTCAGACCTCTCCAACCCTTCCCAGATGCAGCCTCCTTCCCCATACTCCCAACTTTGTATTTTTTAAAATAATAATAATAATAATAATAACTCATTAAGACCAATTTTCACTGCCCTAATATTCTTGGTTGCATGGCCTTCTACAGGAGTGTGGTTGGACTCACCAAGGGCCATGCTCTGAGAAGAAACTGACTCCTCATCTCCCAGGAGCTAATAATTGCAATCTGTTCCATAGGATGGAACCTTGTGGGGTGGTGGGTATAGGGGAGAAGGGAGAAGGGAGAGAACGCACGTCTGGCCAGAGTTCCTGTGCTCTGGGCAGGCGGACATGGTGGCAGGGGTGGGGAGAGGATGAGGGAGAACTGACAGATACTTTCCACTCTGACCCCACTCGGCAGGGGGTGGACAAGAGGTAGCCCTCAGTACCAGGGGCCCTGGGGTGACACTCTTGGTCCCAGAGTTACTGGAGAGAGGGCAGGGGGAGAAGGTTCCCAGGCAGGTGAGAGTCCTAAGTCCTGTCCATGGCTGGAGCACAGGAAGGCCTTCCATGGGAAGATTAGAAACTGCTCATTAGAAGAAAGCCTATCCCATCATCCAAGCACAGTGGGCGGGCCTTGATGAGCAGAGACAGTCTATGGTTTAGAGCTTTATTATAGAAAGGCAGGGTGAAAGAGAGAAGGTAAAAGAGAGAGAGAGAAAGAGGAAAGGCTAGAGAGTAAGAGGTTAGAGAGAGTAAGAGGTTAAAGAGTAAGGAGGAGAGAGTAAGAGAGCGAGGAGAAAGAGGAGAGTGAGGAAAATAAAAGCTTAAGGGAGAGAGGAGAGAGAGCAAGGTGGGGCCAAGCAGCCCCTCTTATACTGGGCTGTGTTATCTTGCTGTTGCTAGGTAACTGGGAGGAGTCTAGCCTGAAGGTCAGAAGCTTTGGACATTGTGTACATAACTGTTAGCCACACAATTCTCCTGTGGGGGCTGTGGGGACTGTAACATCAACAGGAGCCAGGGGTCCAGGAAACATGAGGGAACACCAGGTTCTACCGGGATTCAGGCCTCAGCTTGACTGGAGACCAGACTGTCTGTGCATAGTCCATTGCCCCATGCCCACCTCCTCTCTTCACACTGGGATTTGGTCTGGCTTGGGCTTGTTCAGCTGAGTTTTTATTAATACATTTCAATATTTAAGTTTTAAGTTCCCTCTTGGTAGAAATTTTGGTGCATACAGAAGAGAAGGGTCTTCTTAATTCTTTTACATATTGAGCATAGACACCAAAGTTGTTGATGCTTTCTAACCTTGGCACTTCTTTTTTTTTAATCTTCTTTTTTTTAAAAATTATTTTCTTTATTTACATTTCAAATGCTATCCCGAAAGTTCCCTATACCCCTCCCCGTCCCTGCTCCCCTACCCACCCACTCCCACTACTTGGCCCAGGCCTTCCCTTGTGCTGGGTCATATAAAGTTGCTAGACCAAGGGGCCTCTCTTCCCAGTAATGGCCGATTAGTCCATCTTCTGCTACATATGCAGCTAGAGACACAAGCTCAGGGGGACCTGATTAGTTCATATTGTTGTTCCACCTACAGGGTTGCAGCCCCCTTCAGCTCCTTGGGTACTTTCTCTAGCTCCTCCATTGGGGGCCCTGTGTTCCATCCAATAGCTGGCTGTGAGCATCCACTTCGGTGTTTGCCAGGCACTGGCATAGCCTCACAAGAGGCTGCAATGAAGGGTCCCTTCAGCGGAATCTTGCTGGCATGTGCATTAGTATCTAGGTTTGGTGCCTGATGATGGGATGGATTCCCGGATGGGGTAGTCTCTGGATAGTCCATCCTTTCATCTTAGCTCTAAATTTTGTCTCTGTACCTATATCCTTTCATGAGTATTTTGTTCCTTATTCTAAGGAGGAATGAAGTATCCACACGATGGTCATCCTTCTTGGTTTTCTTGTGTTTTGCATAATGTATCTTGGGTATTCTAAGTTTCTGGGCTAATATCTGCTTATCAGTGAGTGCATATCTAGTGACTTCTTTTGCAATTGGGTTACCTCACTAAGGATGATATCCTCCAGATACATCCATTTGCCCAAGAATTTCATAAATTCATTGTTTTTAATGGCTGAGTAGTACTCCATTGTGTAAATGTACCACAGTTTCTGTATCCATTCCTCTATTGAGGGACATCTGGGTTCTTTCCAGCTTCTGGCTATTATAAATAAAGCTGCTATGAACATAGTGGAGCATGTGTCCTTATTACCAGTTGGAAGATCTTCTGGGTATATGCCCAGNAGAGGTATTGNTGGNTCCTCCGGTAGTACTATGTCCANTTTTCTGAGGAACCGCCAGACTGATTTCCAGAGTAGTTGTACAAGCTTGCAATCCCACCAGCAATGGAGGAGTGTTCCTCTTTCTCCACAACCTGGCCAGCATCTGCTGTCACCTGAACTTTTAATCTTAGCCATTCTGACTGGAGTGAGATGGAATCTCAGGGTTGTTTTGATTTGCATTTCCCTTTCTGGAACTACTCCAGGGGCCTGCAAGCCAGGCCTCTACTGCTCTCTATGTAACTCTCCATTTTAGCTTAAGTAATAGTGCACAGTAAATACACAAAGCATCCGTAATCCAGTAAGGAATGTATTTACTTCTTGGGTTACAAGCAACAAGGGAAATAGTTAAGTTTAAAAAAAATAAAATTTCGAGCTGGTGAGATGGCTCAGCGGGTAAGAGCACCCGACTGCTCTTCCAAAGTTGCAGAGTTCAAATCCCAGCAACCACATGGTGGTTCAAACCATCCTTAACGAAATCTGACTCCCTCTTCTGGAGTGTCTGAAGACAGCTACAGTGTACTTACATATAATAAATAAATAAAAATCTTTTTAAAAAAGTCTTGAAATTATTTAAAAAATAATAGTAAAAAAAATAAAATTTCAGGTCTTCTATAAAAGGCATATGATTTACACTATTTTTTCATTTCACAGAGCAAAAATTGACTTAAATTTTTTGGTTAAAAAAGTGTTCAAGGCAAAGAATAAAAAAAATCATTGTGCCAAGTCCAGGGCCTGATACAGCAAGGAAGCAAGAGAGGGTTCGTTAGGTATTAAAGGGAAAACTTCCTTTCACCCTCAAGTCATAGGCCCCATGGGAGGCTTTATTAATTTAAGGGGCTAAGTTCACATTAATTAGGCCTAACTGCCCTTGTCCACTTAAACAGCTAATCTGTAAAAGTGCAGCTATGTGTGTGCACATGAGTGTGAGTGTATCTCTAGCTCTCTCTCTCTCTCTCTCTCTCTCTCTCTCTCTCTCTCTCTCTCTCTGTGTGTGTGTGTGTATGTGTGTGTGTGTTGGAAGTTTTCTTTCTTCATATCTCACCTGTAGCAGTCAGACCTCACTTCAGGCATGTATCATTACAGTACCTAAGGATGACACACTTCAGTTCACAAATAGCGTGTCTTTTTTTGCAGAGAATTGAGGTATGCTAGCAACTTCAGCCCTAAACACCTTCAGTGTGCTCATTCAAGTGGAAGTTTTTTTTTGTTTTTTTTTCTTTCTCTCTCACATATCTTCTGAGGCTGAATCTGGAAATTCAACTTAACAGCTGCTGCTGAAACACACTGAGTGCCTTTGCCCACAAATAAAGTGCCAAGCTACAAAGAATTAACAACTGCAGAATCCCTGCCTCATGTCTCCTTGGACTCCTGAGCTTGCTTCCTTATGCCTTTTGAAGCCACCTCAGGGCAGAAGAGATCAAATCGTTCTGGCAACCTGTGAAAGTTCTACTGCTCAAAGAGGAGGTCCTGTATCCCTTCCCCCCAACCTCATCTTTGCCTCCATGCTCCCCAGTCCCCTACCCCCACCTTCTACTTTACAGGACTGTTTAATAAGCAGCAAGGTAGCAGAGAATGTGTTTGGCAGGAGCTGGGGAAGAGGGCAGTGCACTGTTGATTTTTGCAAGCCCTCATATGCACACCTTCCATCCCCACCCTGCTCTTGAATGGGTTGCTAATCACTTGATAATGCCCTGAGCAGTCCCTCTAACACTAAAGCGGCAACAACAGGCTGAATCTTAAAAGGAAAGGAAGTGAGAATAGTTTGAGTCCCAGTGAGCTGGGACTGCTTCATGTAATAACTTCAGACATCCTGTCTGGCACCCCAGACACATTCAGCACCCCCATGGTCCTGTGACGATGTTCAAGAGGTAACTCCTTGCCTGATGTCTTCATATTCCCTTTTATTTGTAGGACAGCAAACTTTGCTCTGGCATGTGTATTAAGTTTGACCAGCCCTCTGCATTCATGTCTGGGCTCCTGGGTCCTTAAGTAAGAAAATTAAAGACTTGTTGTTATTGTTGTTATTGATGTCAAAATGAAGGGAAAGAATGAGAAGGAACTTGAATATCAGCTGCCTTTTGTGTGGAGGAGGTGGTCAGGACACTGACACTGAAGTCTTGATGGTTCACAGACTTAGCAGGCAACACTGGCCACCTCAGTACCTAATAGGAAAGAGAGAACTGAACTGTAGGATTCTCCGTGATATGGAACCTGTCACATAGCTCCAGTAAAGAAGGCAGGCAGATTTCTGAGTTCAAGGCCAGCCTGGTCTACAAAGTGAGATCCAGGACAGCCAGGGCTATACAGAGAAACCCTGTCTCAAAAAAACCAAAACCAAAAAAAAAAAAAAAAAAAAGAGTCTGAGCATGGTTGAGCGCTAGTCAGTGGTTTTTGTTTTGGTTTGGTTTGTTTTGGTTTGGTTTTTTTGTTTGTTTGTTTGTATTGGTTTTGGTTTTGGTTTTAGTTTTGGTTTTGGTGTTTGATTTTTGTTTTTTTCGAGACAGGGTTTCTCTGTGTAGCCCTGGCTGTCCTGGAACTCAGAAATCTGCCTGCCTCTGCCTCCCAAGTGCTGGGATTAAAGGTGTGTGCCACCAATGCCCGGCCAGTGTTGTTTTTCTTTTGTGTGATAACTGAGAAGAGATGCAATCACATTTTGATGACAGCCATCAGGTCCCAAACTAGGAAACACTGGGGTTCAGAATCTGTATCCATCACACTTGTATCTGCAACAACTGCTCTCCCACCCCCACCTCTATTCCCACACCCAACACTGAAGAGACCAAAAGGCTATCATAGAGCATCCTCCCTCTTTCTTTGTTTAGGATGACTGGCCTGTAGAACTTCACTGTGTTTGACTGATAGGAAGATTTTGGACATCTACTTGGAGTCTGGACACACTTGTGGAGGAGTCACAACAGATTTTGAGAGACTGATTTTTAAAGATTAAGTTTCATGGTATAGTCCAGGATGACTTTAAACAAGGACACCTCTGCCTCCTGAGAATGAAGATGGCACCACACCCAATCTACATACTGAATCATGAGGACAAAGCTGACATTGTTCCAGGCCTATCCATTCTCAGCACCTGATCCTAAGGCAACCGCGACAAGCCCCATACATGAGTGTGCAAACTCCCTTTGAGCCAGCCCGCTCCTTTCTCTGGATCTGTGCAGCTGTAGAGGAAGGGCTCTCGAGGGCTGTTTTTGGACTCTTACTTATCTTCCCTGCCACAGAACCTTTGTCCTTGTCTGTGCCCAAGGTGCGTTTTCATCTGCTGAGTGAGAAGTGTACAAATGCAGAGGCCTGAGCATCCTCACCAGTCAGCAATAATTTTCCGTGAGAGTCCACAGTTCATCTGCTCAGAATAAAACTGTGCCTGGAAGTCAGGGGACTTGATTTCAAACAAAGGCACAGAAAAGGATTTCTAGTGCATAGAATGTAACTAAATAAGGGGCACAAGATTTCATTAAGTATTCAGCTCACTATTAGGGTACCTGCTTAGCATGCACAAGACTCTGGCCTCAGTCTGCACTAGTATAGGGTTATTGGGATCCCTACAGGGCTTGGCCGCTCTGGGAGGCTGACACCGGAAGTTGACTGCACTTATCCCACCCTGTTGCCAGGTGCCAGGTGGGTGTCAGGTCATAGAGCAGTTCCAGAAGCACAGTCTGAGGTGCAGGACAGCTAGAGCTGAGTCAGGAGTCAGAGGCCTATGACAAGACCCAGGCTGACTCTCAGACACTCAGGCACCCCTGGGAGCCGTGGAAGAGCTGAGAATGGAGTGGGGGCCCAAGGGCTGGATCTGAGATTAAATACCTTTTGCAGGGAGGAGTGTCTAAGAAGGAGAGTTTATTGACTAAGTCCTCCAGGCCTTTAGGTACCTCATTAAAATGGAGATCTGTCTTGAGCCTATGTGACTACAGGTCACATCCTCTACAAGTGAAGAGGCTTGTGGTATTATCCTTTGTGACTGATGGCCACAAGTCTATGGGGGACTGTGGCTAGTGATAAGGGCCTGGTGCCTAGGAATCAGGCAAAGTGCCTACTGTCCCTTCAAGGTCACTGGGGCTTCTAGCCTTAGCTCAACAGTGAACCAGGCTACCCTCAAGGTCCCACACAGTAGTGATAAAGAGGAGGCAGAAAAAGAGCCGGAAGAGGAGGAACATGTTAAATATATATGTAGGTGGAGATGTTGTTTCCCTAATTGGTCCTCAATTTTGTCAATAAAGATGGTGGAAGCTAATTGATGGGAGAAGGGAAAAGGGTGGGATTTCTGGGTTCCAGGAAGAAGAGAAGGGGACCAGAGGGAGAAAGAGGCAGACAGTGGAGCAGAGGAAACAGACAAATTTGTTTCAGGGCACCGATAGTTTGTAGCCTCTGCAGGTGACAAAGGCTAAGGAGGAAGGGGCAGGATATCATTCACCCAGCCATTGAGTTATATGTCTAGTTTTAAAATATTAAGTCTGTCTGGTGTTTTCCATCCGTGGCAACTAAGGTGTGCAGAGAAAGGGCACAGCCTGGGCAGTTGTTAAAGTTTTGCAGGAGCTAGCCTCAAGAGGTTGAGGAAGCTGGCTGGTCATTGGTAGAGCTATGTCAATAGTGGGTCCAGTGGCAGTGTGTTCTTGGAGCTGAGCTGAGAGCGACTCAGGAAGGTGATAGAGTGAATTTTAAAGTTACATGCAACATATATATGCACATACACACATATATTTATACTTATATATGTGTGTATGTGCATAGATGCACATGTGTATATACATGAATCTATGTACATGTATATATTTATGGGTTTATATGTTGTTCATCTAAAGTGTATACAATCAAAAGTGGTTCAGATTTTAAAATATTTGCAAAGACTATCAGAACCTGACAAATATGAAAATTCAAATGTTCTAAAGTGCAAAATTTTTTGAAACTTTAAAGATTGTTATTTATTTATATATTTAGTTACTTGGTAATGGTGAAGGGGAGAAAGTGCTACTACTCATACATGGCTGTCAGAGGTGGGAATCAGTTCTTTCCTCCCACCGTGTGGAACCCAGAGATAAAACTCAGGTCATCAGGCTTAGATTTATCATCATCATCATCATTATTATTTATGTATATTAAGTAATTTCTTTGCCTAACATCCCAATCACAGCTTCCTCTCCTTTCTCCTCTCCCAGTCCTTCGCTATAACTCCCCCAACCACCTTTGTTCCCCTTCTCCTCAGAAAAGGAGAGCCTTCCATGGATATCAACCAGCCTTTGCATATCAAGTTGCAGTAAGAATAGACACATCTTCTATTAAGGTTAGACAAGGCAGTCCAGTTAAGGAAAGGGATGCAATGTAGCCAGAGATAGCCCCTGCTCCCACTTTAGGAGTCCCACATGAAGACCCAGCTGCACGACTGTCCCAGGTTCTCTGGAACATGTCAGTTTGAGGCACTCTGGGTGCAGGTGATTTGATTCTGTGGGTTTTCTTGTGGTGTCCTGGACTCATCTGGCTCCTTTAATCCTCCCTTCCTCTCTTCCACGGGATTCCCTGTGCTATGTTTACTGTTTGGCTGTGGGTCTCTGCATGTATTTCCATCAGTTGCTGGGTAAAGCTTCTCTGAGAGCAGTTGTGCTAGGTCCCTATCTGCAAGTATAGCAGACTATCATTAATAGTGTTAGAGGTGGGCTCCCTCTCATGCATGTGTCTCAAGTTGACCAGTTATTGGTTGGCTAAATTCCCAAAAATTCTGCTCCATCTTTTATGATTACATACCTTGTAGGCAGGACAAATTGTAGATCTAAGATTTTGTAGGTCTGAGTTGGTGTTCCAATGCCTCTACTGGAGTTTTGCTGGTTACAGGTGATGGCAAGTCCAGGCTCTATACCCCCATTGTTGGAGTCTTGGTTCAGGTCACCCTCATAGATTCCCTGGAGTTTCCATTGTTCTGGGTCTCTAGCTTACCTCAGAGATGACACCCTCAAATCCAGTTGTCTCTTCCCCAGTACTGTTTCCCTGTGTCTTCCTCCTATTCCCATTCCCACTCCCTTCCCCCTCCCAGTCCTCCCTCCATCCATATCCTTAATATCTAATCTATTTCCCCTTCTCAGTGAGATTCAAGAGTTCCTTGTTGGGCATTCCTTGTTACTTAGCTTCTTTGAGTCTGTGTTTGTAGTATGGTTATCCTGTACTTTATGACTAGTATCCACGTGTAAGTGAATACATACCATGTATATCTTTTTGGATCTGGACTACCTCACTCAGAATGATATTTTCTAGTTCCATCCATTTGCCTGCAAATTTCATGATGTCATTGTTTTTAATGGCTGAGTAATACTCCATTGTGAAAATGTTCCACATTTTCTTTACCTATTCTTCAATTAAGGAACATCTAAGTTGCTTCATTTATTCTATGAAGCCACAATTACTCTGATATCTAAACCACACAAACACCCAACAAAGAAAGAGAACTTCAGGCCCCTTTCCCTTATGAATATCGATGAAAAAATACTCAATAAAATTCTTGCAAACTGAATCAAAGAGCACATTGAAACGATCATCCGTCATCAAGTATACTTCATCCCAGGGGTGCAAGGATGGTTCAATATACAGAAATCCATCAATGTAATCCATGTTATAAACAAACTCAAGTAAAAAAAAAACTACATGATCATCTCATTAGATGCTAAGAAAGCATTTGATAAAAATCTAATACACGTTTACAATAAAAGACTTGGAAAGATCAGGAATTTAAGGCCCATACCTACATAATAAAAGCAATTTATAGCAAACCAGTAGCCAACATCAAACTAAATGGAGAGAAACTTGAAGCAACCCTACTAAAATTGGGAACTAGACAAGGCTGCCCACTCCCTAACTATTCAATAAAGTACTCAAAGTCCTAATCAGAACAATTAGACAACAAAATGAGGTCAAAGAGATATAAATTTCAAAGGAAGAAGTCAATATATCACTATTTGCAGATGATATGACAATTTAATTTAGTGACACTAACAATTCCACCAGAGAACTCCTAAATTTGATAAACAACTTCAGTCAAGTAGCTAGATATAAAATTCACTCAAATAAATTAGTGGTCTTCCTCTATACAAAAGATAAACAGGCTGAGAAAGAAATTAGGGAAACACCACCCTTCAATATTCATAAATAATATAAAATACTTTGGTGTGACTCTCACGAAGCAAGTGAAAGGTCTGTATGTCAAGAACTCCAATTCTGTGAAGAAAGAAATCATAGAAGTTCTCAGAAGATGGAAAGATCTCCCATGCTCATGTATTGGCAGGATTAATATAGTAAAAGTGGCCATCTTGTCTAAAGCAATCTACAAATTCAATGCAATCTCCCTCAAAATTCCAACTCAGTTCTTCATAGTTAGAAAGAGAACTTCTCAAATTTATTTGGAATAACAAAAACCCTAGGAAATCAAAAACTATTCTCAACAATAAAAGAACTTTTGGTGGGATCACCATCCTTGACATAAAGCTATATTTCAGAGCAATAGTGATAAAAATTGCATGGTATTAGTACAGAGACAGGCAGATACAGCAAGGGAACACATCTGAAGACCCAGAAATGAACCCACACACCTATGGTCACTTAATCTTTGACATAGGAGCTAAAAACATTCAGTGGGAAGAAACATCATTTTCAACAAATGGTGCTGGTTCAACTGGAGGTCAGCGTGTAGAAGAATGCAAATAGATCATTCTTATCGCCTTGTACAAAGCTCAAGTCCAAGTGGATCAAGGACCTCCACATAAAACCAGAGACACTGAAACAAATAGAAGAGAAAGTCAGAAGAGCCTCTAAAACTTCCTGAACAGAACACCAATCTTGTGCTCTAAGATCAACAATAGACAAAAAGGACCTTGTAAAATTGTAAAGCTTCTGTAAGGCAAAGGACACTGTCAATAGGACAAAACAGCAACCCACAGATTGGCAAAAGATATTTACCAACCCTATAGATGATAGAGGGCTAATATCCATTATATAGAAAGAACTCAAGAAGTCAGACCCCAGAGAACCAATTGACCCTATTAAAAATGGGGTACAGAGCTAACAAAAAATTATCAACTGAGGAATACTGGATGGCTGAGAAGGTCCTAAAGAAATGTTCAACATCATTAGTCATCAGGGAAATGCAAATCAAAACAACCCTGAGATTCTACCTCACACTAGTCAGAACAGCTAAGATCAAAAACTCAGGTGACAGCAGATGCTGGTGAGGATGTGGAGAAAGAGAACACTCCTCCCTTCCTGGTAGAATTGCAAGCTGGTACAACTACTTTGGAAATCATTTTGGCTGTTCCTCGGAAAATTGAACATAGTACTACCCGAGGATACACTAATACCACTCCTGGGCATATACCCTACAGATGCTCTAACATGTAACAAGGACATATGTCCACTATGTTCATTGCAGCCTTGTTTATAATAGCCAAGAGCTGGAATGAACCCAGATGTCCCTCAACAAAGGAATGGATACAGAAAATGTGGTGCATATACACAATGGAGTACTACTCAGCTATTAAAACAATGAATTTATGAAATTCTTCGGCAAATGAATGGAATTAGAAAATATCATCCTGAATGAGGTAACCTAATCATAAAAGAACATACCTGATATGCACTCACTGATAAGTGGGTATTAGCCCAGAAGCTTGGAATACCCAAGATACAATTCACAGACTACATGAAGCTCAAGAAGAAGGAATACCAAAGTGTGGATGCTTCAGTACTTTTAGAAGGGGAAACAAAATATTCACGGGAGGAAATATGGAGGCAAAGTGTGGAGCAGAGACTGAAGGAAAAGCCATCCAGGGACTACCCCACCTGGGATCCATCTCATATTTAGACAACAAACCCAGACACTACTGTAAATGCCAACAAGTGCTTTGCTGGCAGGAGCCTGATTTAGCTGTCTCCTGAGAGGCTCTGCCAGAGCCTGCCAAGTACAGAGGCAGATGCCCATAGCCAACCATTGGTCCCCAATGGAAAAGGAAGACAAAGGACTAAAGGAGCTGCAGTGGTTTGCAACCCATAGGAAGAACAATAATATGAACCAAGTAGACCCCCCAGAGCTTTTAGGAACTAAACCACCAACCAAAAAGTAAACATGGAGGGACCCATGGCTCTGGCCGCATATGTAGCAGAGGATGGCCTTGTGGGATATCAATGGAAGGAGAGACCCTTGGTCCTGGGAAGGCTCGATGCCCCTTTGTAGGGGAATGCCAGGGTATGGAGGCAGGAGTTCGAATTTGGGTGAAGGGAAGACCCTCATAGATGCAGGGGGAGGGTGTATAGGGTAGGGGGTTTCTGGAGGGGATCGCAGGTAAAAGGATAACATTTGAAATATAAATAAATAAATAAATAAATAAATAAATAAATAAATAGCCAATAAAAAAGAGCAGAAAAATTAGAATTACAAAGTACTAACAAAAATAAATTTATGGTTAGGGGGTCACTTAACATGAAGAACTGTATTAAGGTCACAGCATTAAGGAGATTGAGAACCAGTGCTCTATGAGGTTGGACAGCAAGTTATAGGTAAAGGAAAAAGTGTGGTGTGAAGTCCTCTCCAGGCTGAGAGCTAGCATGGAAAGGCAGCCTAAGGCTGAGAGAGTCATAGACACAAAGATGTCATCAAAGGACCCAGCTTTACTACTGAGGCTGACCACACTGCACAAGCTTTAGTCTTTGCAGAAAAACTGAGTCCACACCTATCAGGTCCTGTGTGTCACTTGTGGTCACCTCTTCAAGGGGCACTCATACATTATGGTGACTTCTGCCTTCCTTTGGAGAAAGCATGTAAGGCATGTGACACTCTTAAAATTAACAAAAACCTAGCAAACAGGAAAACAGAACAAAAAGGGAGAGAGGAAAGAAGGGTGAATGCAGAATGGGAGGGAGAATAGAACACCTCAACTCCCTTCAACTCCACAGTTAAGAGCTGGGGTGTAGCTTAGCGGTAGAGAAACTACCTAGTGTGCACAAGGCCCTGGGTTTAATCCCTAGCTCCACAATTAAAACGACAAATGGTGCCAGTGAGATGGACTATAGGATAAAGGAGACTGCCACCAAGCCTGACAATCCAAGTTCAATCCCATGACTCACAGGATGGAATGAAAGAACCACCTCCAGGAAGTGGTCCTCTGACTTCCACATGTTTGTACATTGAAGCATGTATATATGCACACATGCATGCAATAAATGTAAGAAAGAAAGAAAGAAAGAAAGAAAGAAAGAAAGAAAGAAAGAAAGAAAGAAAGAAAGAAAGAAAGAAAGAAAGAGAAAGAAAGAAAGAAAGCACAGAAGATAATAAAAGAAGACGGCGATAGAAATGAACATTACAGAGTTGACCATAGTAGCACAAACCTGTGATCCTGAGCATAAGGCAAGAGCATCACAAAATCATAAAACTGGCTTCTCTGTGGCAGCAGCATGTGGACAGTTATCAAAAGCACTTAAGGAAGATAAGAAAGCTCCTTCACTTCCTATGGAGACAAAGCAGTTGACTCACAAGGATGACCAAGGCTGGCAGCTATACTCACAGACCCATAGCCACCCTATCTCCTCCTCCAGGAAGGCAAGTTGGGAAAACACCTTTACCTAACAACAGGAAAAAACTTTTCATCGAAAAAAAAAAACCAAACATTTGCATTTGATTGCTGTCTAAGGAAAATTAAAATAAGCTTTACATGACAAATATTCAAATCTTTCTTCACAATAGACTTGAAAGCAAAGGTAGTTTCGATTGTTTTTCAGCAATTCTTTTAACCTTTAGGCACATTTATTAGTTCATTTTCCATCTTATTATGTATCCACTGAATATTTGTCATAGCATACGATGTCAGAAATACAAACAGAAAAAAAGCCATGGTCTCTGTCTGCCAGGAATTTGTACACTTACATAAGTTTTAAGGAGCTGTAGAAGAGGATAAAACTGCAGGGGGATCATGCAGAAAATATTTAAGTCTATTTAGAATTCAGGAAGACTTTCTATTGAGGCTTATTTATCAACCCACTCCCTTTTTTAAAACACAGAAATTGCTTAAAATTTAGCTTGGATCCAATTTCTATTGCTATCTCTCTCCTGATTTAACTCTGACCACTACCTTTTAAATTAAGTGTGTGTGCCTCTGTGTGTGTGTGTGTGTGTGTGTGTGTGTGTATGTGTGTATGTATTGTCTGCACATATGTGTATGCACCACCTTGGTGTCCATGGAGGCAGAATAACACTAAAAGCTGACTCAGGGATTGAGAGTACCTACTACTATTCTGGAGGACCTGAGTTTGCTTCAGCGCCCAATATCAGTGGCTCATGATCACCAGTATCTTTAGCCCCAGGGTATCCAGCACATTCTTCTGACCTCTTAGGACACTTGCACATACACATGTACGTACACAAACACACTCAGAGACACAGACACAAAAATAAAAAATAAAAATAAATCTTAGGAGCTAGAGAAATGGCTCAGATGCTAGGAGTACCTGCTGCTCTTGCAAAGCAACCAGCTTCTATTCCCAGCACCCACGAATGCTAACAACTGGCCGTATTTCCAGTTCTAGAGTCTCTTCTGGCCTGAAAGGGCTCTGAATGCACATGGTGTAAAATATAAATGCAGGCAAAATGTCTACACATATAAATAAAAATAAATTTAACATCATCTATATACATTAAACTGTCTTAGAAATCACAGTTTTGATATAAATAGGCAACAACAAGAAAGCCCTGCTCCTCTGTACCTGCTTCCCCTAATTCCAATTGCTTAGACTCTTTAAGTGTCCATTAGCAAAATGCTAACAAGTAAGGTGCATCCCATGTACTAGAAGGAAGTGCCATATTTTCTCAGTTGCCTTATTATTTGATTCATTGTAACTTTAGTTCAAGAAGGTAGCCAACCATTCCAGTTAACTGTCATTCAGTCTTTCAGATTTTTGCTCACCCCAAGCCAGCTGAGCAAGCCTGGGTTCTAGCACTCCTGATGGTTCAGGTGGCTTCCTCTAAGGCTTGGGTGAGTTCATGACCTCAAAATCTGGGAATGCCCCATTCACAAGCACCTGGGAGCTCACTATGGAAAAGCACACTTACACTGGAGAGTGCGAGGAAAAGGTCATGCTAGGTGATCTCTTAATGCTTCCAAGCACTTCTGCACTCTCCAAAAATGATAGCCACCCTTGGGGCATGGAACCAAGGGATATGAGTGGGGAGAGCAAGGGCCTGGTGTGGGAGCTCATTAGGACAGAGCTATGGGTTGGCTCCTGGCTGCATTTTCCATTCAATCTCTAATTTTTTTCACATTCCATTTTCCACACTGCACTAAAATTCCTCTCCAAAAAAGCATTTATCTTTCCTATTGCTGCTTTACAGCCTGTCCCCATTAGCAGATCCTCAGGAAGAACTCTCTGGTACCTGTAAAAAACATCCACTGACTTTACAAGCGGAACATCACACACAAACATTCAATTTTCTTTCCTCCCCAATCCTTTCCTTCCAGCTTGCCCTTTGCCTACTACCCACTCAACTTATAAACTAAAACCATTTTGACATATCTCTCTCCCTCCCCCACCCTGCCTGTCTTCTACATTTTTTTTTCTCTTTCACTGTTTTTTGTTTGGGGGAAATTTATCTTCCATACTTTAAGCTGACTTCTAGAAACAAATGAAAAAAATCACACTCACACTGAGATGTCTCAGTCTGTTACAGTATTTGTGCTCTCTCTCTCTCTCTCTCTCTCTCTCTCTCTCTCTCTCTCTCTCTCTCCGTCACACTGAGATGTCTCAGTCTGTTACAGTGTTTGTGGTGTGTATGTGTGTGTGTCACACTGAGATGTCTCAGTCTGTTACAGTATTTGTGGTGTGTGTGTGTTTGTGTGTGTGTGTGTGTGTGTACAAAGAACTACTTTTAAGTTTCTTTTAAAAAATTATTACAAGAAGTAACACGTGTGCTTCCTTCTCCTTATTTCCCTTTGTTTGTTTTCTGTTGTACTAAGGATTCACTTCAAGGTCTCTTGCATGTTAGCAAATGCTACCTACCTGTACTCCTGACCCCAAAGAAATAAATTTAAGCTAGATTTGGGGAAATATCAATAAAGGAACATTCCCTCAAGCTTAAAGCCAAGTGCTTGCATTGTTGTACTTCGGCATCTTGCCAAAGCTCTCGATTCTATGTGATGCTTCAGGTTCATTGAGTCTATTCAAATGCTCCCTTTCCTGAGAAAGGCTTGCCTCAGCCTCCTCTCACTCCAAAATACTTCCCCTCTTGATCATACCTGTTGAGGTAAAGACCACATACCCCTGTGCACATAACTATATCACTCACTTTATCTCAGTTACTCTAATATAGGCAACACATTCAATAATTAATGTTTAACTGTACAATCTAATCTCTGTGCTGGGGGCAGTCACAAGAGCATACATTCATACCAGAGAGGTGAGCAGATACACCTGAGCTGTCCACAGGCTACATGACAAGGAAATCTGAGAACATGCTAGGACTAAGATTTTAAGGAAGCCAAAAGTCAAGTGAGATCTTAGAAGCTGACTGGTGGAGAGCCCTAAAGAGTTTATGCAGGTATCATTTCTGCCCCACACAGAAGCCAAAGAACCACTAACAAAGCTGATGGTGGCTTAGACCATACTTAGAGAAGAAAAGGTGGTGGTAAGTAGACAACCGGTTAGCTTATTGATAAGATCTACTATATAGATGAGCTTGCCCTTGAATTAGCTATTTTCCAGCCTTTCCCTTCCAGGTGCTAGGATGACAGGTATGTACCAAGACAACAAGCATTGGAGTTACATTTTGGAAGACCAAAATATAACATTTGGTCCTTTCCATTTTCATAGTGGGCACCCGAATGCTTGCGAATGGGGCATTCCCATTCACAGGACTATAAGGGAAGTCCTGACAAATTGGTTACAGCAGAAAATTAAAATACAGGCCAAAGAAGCCATCCACAGTGGACTCACTGACATGAGGGAGAAAAGGTCAGTATATTGAAGCAAGAATCAAGAGCTCATTCTGGAACACATTAAATTTGAGACTTTTGTCTCAATAGGGATGTGGAAGAAGATGGAGCTGGATATGTGGGTGTGAAGTTGAGACAAAGGTTTTTCACTAAGACTAGAAATTGAAGAATCATCAGTAAATAAATAGTAGGTAAAGGTAAGGCCATTCAGAGAGTATAGAAAATGTAGAAAAATCTTGCAAGAGTACAGTACACAGTGGATGGGAGACCATTAGTAGAAGCCAGTGGAGACATTGTGGAAAGAAAGAACTCCAGTGAGGAAGACATAAGCTGGTGACTCTGAACAGGGCTCTGACCCCAAAGCAGTGGAAGAGAAGACTTACAGGAATGGGAAAGGAGGTCTATGCTTGGAATACAGTTCATCATGTCCATGCCTCTCACTATGTCCATGTACTAGAACCATGGTCCTAGTAGAGCATCACTGAAAGGTAATGAGACCCTTTGAGATGATTAATCCCCCAAAGAAGGTCACAAGGACTGAGTAGGAAATGAGTGAGTTCTCACTCTTAAAGGAATTGACTGAATTTCATGAGAGCTGGTGTTATCCCACATTCTTGACCCCAGCTGATGCTTCTCCTCCATGAGTCGAACATCACATGACTCTCCTCTGAGACCAAGCAGATGCAAGTACTATGTTAGTCCTCAAAGAGAGTGAATCCATCTTCCCTTTTAACATACTGAGACTCGTCTTCTTCAACACAAAGTAACTAAGATAAACGGAGTCAAGTAGCATGAATAGACAGCTCTTCTAAGAATTGTGGAAATAGAAGTGTGACTGAAGAGCTTCAAGAGAATTCAAGAAAAGTATTAATAATATTTGTATGCTACTGGGACCAATTCTGTATAGAGGGAGAGGTGACAAAGATAGCAGTCAGGGGATAGAAAGGAAGATACAAGATGATATCATCAAAAGCATACACTGAGAATTTGTCTTCGATATAGAATAGACATGTCAACAGAGATAAGGAGAGGTCAAGTGGTGATTGTAGACTTGGTAGTCTCCACACTTCCCAGAAGAGTGAGATGAGACCATTCACATAGAACAGGGAGCCAAGACAGAGTGGACACCCATGGGAATAGTCCTGTGGAGGCAAGAGGGTGAACTCCATAGGAAAGATGAGTGGAATTTAAAAGGGAAAAGATAAAGGGCACATCTGTCCACTTCACACAAGGGGCATGAATGTGCATGAAGCCTTAGGGCACCTTGAGTGTGGATGGGGCAGACAGTGGCAGTGTCTGCAGAGGGATGCAGTGTGGGTGGTGGAAGTGTCTTTAGAGGGATGCAGTATGAAAGGTTGGAGTGGCTACAGAGAGAAGCAGAGAAGCAGTGTGGATGGTGGGAATGTCTGCAGAGGACTGTAGAGTGAATGGTGGGAGTGTCCGCAGTTTACCAGGTGAGTTTTGGGCTTCCTACTGAAGGCAGTGAGGGGATGCTGAAGGATGTTAAGCACAGAAGTCACACTGTCAGACTGGCATCTTAGAGGTGTGTGTTGACAAGATTGCTGAGGAAGATTGTCTAAAACTGAAGAGTTAACAGGAACAGGAGCAACCTGCTGCTGATCACCATGCATGGTGGAAAGAAACAGGCAAACATCAGAAGAGCCAGGGAAGAGACTGAAGACGGTTTTCTTAGCATACACTACCTGTTTTTTGTTTTTTGTTTTTTGTTGTTGTTGCTGTTGTTGTTTTTTCCACCAGGTGGCTACTGCCATAGTATAAAATCCTGTGTCCTTTTGTAAGGACAGCAACAGCTGTATCTCCATATGGATGGCACACTGCGGCCTCTCCATGGCTCCTCCAGCTGCCCTTCATCATGTGGGCATATAGCTTTTGTCAGGTGATTTCTCTCACCCAAAATAGCCTTCTGGTGCTACCCTGCACCTTGCTATGGCTTTCCCTGCAGGGGACACTGACCAGTGGTCACACTGGTGACAAAGTGGCTGGGTCACACAGAAAGGCAAAACTGCAACGGTACCTTGAATATAAATAGTGCTCTACCTATTCCAATATGTTGCCGTTCAGGTCATTTGACCCTGAGCACTCTGGAATATGGGCAGGTCAGGGAGATTTTGATGTTATAATCGAGGATTCTTACATCTTTTCACTCTAGGTCTTCTTTTGCCTAAGAAAGTTTATGCACCGTGGGTATGTAGGTTTATATAAAGTAGATATACAATTCAGGTATCTACAAATAATAAATCATAAATGTTTTAAGTAATCAGGGTTATGAATATAGCTCAGTTGATAGAGTCCCTGCCTAGTGGGGTTCAATCCCTCAACATTGCATAAACCAAGTATAATGACATATGCTTTTATTTATTTATTTTTTTTTTATTATTTTCTTTATTTACATTTCAAATGCTATCCCGAAAGATTCCCATACCCCTCCCCCCACCTCTGTTCCCCTACCCACCCACTCCCA
>NC_034604.1:440746-453329 GCF_900095145.1 Mus pahari | reverse complement strand
CCCCTCCTCGGTCGGGGAGGCAAGGTGTTGGGTGCTGGGTCAGCCTGCGGACAGCCGCCAGGCGAACACCCCTCCTGGGCAGGAGAGGCGCAGGACGATCGGCGACATATGCTTTTAATTACAGCACTCAGAGGTCTAGTTGGAGAATCTTGAGGTCATCCTTAGCTACATGGCAAAGTTGGAAGCCAGTCTGGTATACATAAGATCTAGTCTCAGATCATCAACATCATCATTATCATCATCATCACCATCTGGTACACATTTAGTTTTATCATTTATTAAAAAGTAAAATATATTTGAATACTAAAGAGATGCAACAATTAAACACTGGCTAGATAGTTAATATAACACAGTATAGAACATCTTCAATGTTTTTAAAGGCAATTGATATTTTGATTTTATAAACCTCAGAGCTGAGACTGACATGTCACAAAAGAACAAAATGGTAGAGGTATATTTAGGGACAGTTATGAAATTATTAAAAACTATATCCCAATCCTAAACAGTTGTAGTAAAAAATTAATTGGAGGTTTCTACCCCACCTTTGATCATTTGGTTCCCAAATAAAAGACACTAAACCTTATATTTATAACAAGCCTTAATGCACTAGAGCTGGGCAAATATCAACCCTTTATGCTGTTTTGTCTACTTTTCTGAGCTATAACTTGCCATGGTCCACCTGGGCTGCTGCTACTCCAGCTGGCTAGCCCTGATGAACATGTGCTCATGATCCACCTACCCAATGGGGTCTTCCTCTCTCCTTCCTTCCTCATGGTCCTGCCACAGACCCCAAGTCCAGGAACCGAAGTCTTGCCTACCTCTCTTTGGCTAACTATAGGCTGCAAGCATCTTTAGTCAACCAATAGTTTTGAATTAGAGAACAAGGTTTACATAGCATCACTTGGTGTATGTAAGGATCTCCTTGTCCCTGGGCCAAACCTCAGTACCAAACCCAAATTTATTTAAGACGTTTTATCTTTAAATGTGCATACATGTATTATTTACTTATTCTGAGGAGAGTGTGTGTACCACAACACACATGTGTAAATCAGAGGGCGCTTACAGGAATCAGTTTGTCCTCCCACTAGTTAGCTTGTGGGACTTGAACTCAGATGGTCAGATTTGGCAGCAAGTCTTTTCCCAGCAAACCCCACAATAGCCCCTGAACATTTTTTTTCTTAATGAAACTCAAATGTGGAACTCAAGCATTGTTTTTAAAATCAAACATTCTAACACAATACAATTCAAAAGTACATTAATTTGATATTATGTGCTGAGTAATAATGGAAATAAAAAGTTATCAGTGTATGTTTTCTATAATTAAATTATTATGTTTCTGTAAGAGCAGAAAACTGTGTGTGTATAATAAAAACATTGCAATTCGTAACATACTGTAGTGTCATATCTGAGGTGTTTCAGACAACACTTGTTGGTTGGCATTATGTGGTTCGATACAACTCATTGTACAAAGCATACATTATGTGTTTGGCACCAAGGTTGCAGTGAAGTTGTGTGAGGCAACATAGGAAAACATTGCCAGAAAGATCTCCAGGTCATTACACCTTTGATTTTAAATTAATTCCTGGCTCTTATGCATCGCCAAGCTTTTCACTACCTCCCAAGTTCAGTTATGAAGTGATGACCCACAGATTGAGAAGCTGGGTTGTAAAGACACACGAAGCAGCCAAACATAACCTCAAAGCAGGAAAATTGGACTGTCCAAAACAAAGCCTGGGGTCTCTCGAACTGCAGGGGGTGGGCAGGGGAGAGGACAGAGGGGATGGAGTTATCTCTTCAACTTGTCTCTCACAAAGATAGGAGACATAGCCTTTAGCATCCTCCCCTGCAGGGAAACCACATGACTGAGTGGGGTCTCAGAACATGTGTTCTCACTTAGAGGTCTCTTGGAAAGACCTCAGACACTGGTGGCACCTGGCCTATGTCCACAGAATTTCCTCCCCCAGTGTCCTCAGTCTTCTCTGTCTTCGAATGGGAAGAATATATTTTCAAGGGATGAAGTGACTGTTTTCCCTGATTGAATTGGGTAAGGCAGAGAGTTCTATAATTTCTTTGGTGGCCTCTAATTCCAGTATCACTCATGCATGTAGCTCCCTCAGGAAGAATTCACAAGTTCTTCCCTCCACCCTTCACTCTTAACACTGGGTCCTAAGGACTACACACAAAGTCCTGAGAGACTTTGCAGTAGTTTGAATGACAAGTTCTCCTTGCTTCCAGACCTTCAAATACTTATTTTCCAGTTGGTGATACTATTTGAGAAGGTTCAGGAGGTGCGGCCTTTCTAGAGGAACTATGTCCCTGGGGGAGGACATAGTTCTAATTCTGCCTCCCTTCTCCCTGTTTGTTGTTATAGATGCGAGCTTTCATCTGTTCCTATTGCTATACCTGTCATCTGCTGCTGTAATCTCCTGCCTTGATGAGCTCTTTGGAACCACAAGTCCAAACAGTAAGCTCCTGTTTCACAAAGAAACAATCCTACAGGCCCCTCTTCCTACTGTCATTTTCTTGTTGCTCCTTCCCACCCTTCCTAAGCACCACTAAGGAAAAGGGAGAATGGAGCCCAGATCTAGAGGAGCCACACAGTTCAAGGGAGCAGAGGACCTGGGAAAGGATGGAGAGAGCAGGACTAGTCCACAAAGCTTTATACTCTGTCATCAGTCACAGCATCTACCACAGGGAGAGCCAAACCCACCTTTCTTTCTGTCATTGACTTTGAATCCATCCTAAAATAAGTCAAATACATTATTTTTAAATTAGAATTAGGGAGGGAAATATAGCTCTGTCTCAGTGATAAGTGGCCTACCTAATGTGTGTGAATCCCTGGGCTCTATCCCAGGATCATTAATTGAATAAATTATACAAGCCCTTTCTGAAGGGCTTGACAAGATTGAAATACCCACAATGGAGGCTTATCATTATTGTCCAGAACTCTTGGGGGAGTGATATCAGGTTGATAGTTAAAGGGGACAGAAACAACAGGCAAAGATCATATGTCAGAAAGGAAGGAACTCACCAGCCTCCAGAGCCAAAGCAGAAGGGAAGCTGGGACCATGACCAGGTCAAAGCATCCTAGAGCGGGACGAGGTAGAGACTAGAATGAGATTTAGGCAGTGGAGCTGGGGTCTCAGAACTAGATAGAGGAAACCCCAGGAGATGTTAGTAGACCATCAAAGGAACCGGACATGAACCTTGACCCTCACTGATTGGTCCATAATCTGTACAAGGCCTCACATTGGCACTCATGATAGTCTTTACCACAAAAGCAACTTAGAAACAACCCATTAGAAATGACTGGGTTCATACCAGTGTTAACAAAACAGGGAAAATTAGACCATGTATTCCCCATTTATGTCTGGCTTTACATTTGGGGGCTTTAAAAATCCATTTTCTTTTTGAAAGAACAGTAATTGAGCTCCTATAAGCTCAGTTTTTTCCATTCTCAAAAATAAATAAAATTTAAAATAGCACATCTGTTCACTTTACCTAGGTAGATCTCTCTCCACACTCATTTGTTATTCCACTCTTCAGATTTGCTCTATAGATGATGGGACATGAGGCTATAGTTCAAAGACAATACAGACATAATGAGTACTTGTATTGCTGATGGTCCCATAACAAAGTGTCTCCAAGAACTGTCCTTCCAGGCACAATGGCATCTAGGATTCTTCTATCTTCCAGTTGTGTCCACAACAGCTAGCTTCCCTTACCTACATGGCCAAGTCTCCTCTAGGGCAGAAGGGATGTTTCTTCTTTATCTCCACCCCTCTGTGTCATTGAGGTTTGAACAGGGAGCAGCTAGAATACTCACAAAATAAAGTCAAGTATGTTTAATACAGGAACTACTTGATGATCTCAGACACAGTTACAAAGAACAACAAAGGATGGTGGTGTGCCAGGAATCCCTGTATGAAGCCATTACTACTTCTCAACTTTTTCCTCTCTGGTGTGTGTGTGTGTGTGTGTGTGTGTGTGTGTGTGTGTGTTAGGGATTGAACCTAACTGAGCTATTTCCCCAGCCTGGAATCCTGGTCTTGAAGAAACGAAAGGAATCAAAGAAGTTTCTAATCCCATGGAGAGAGCTCTTGCAGAGGAGGAATGCTCATGAAATGGCGATCTGTGCCTCAGAGGAACATGGCTGCTGCTGTTGGCACCCGGGGGCAGAAAGCAGCAAGGAGGATTGATAAATACTCTCACTTCTTATAAGTACATCGTTTGCTGTACCCAGTAGAAAACCAGAGGACAAAAAATGATGTCATTGCTGTCCTCAGTAGCCAACCTCCTGGGCACAGAGAAATGCAGAAAAAGACAATAGTTCTGGGTAGAGAGAGACTAGTGAAGATTACCAGCTGAGTTCCATGTATGTATCTGTCCAGGGAAACAAGGGAGCCTGTCCTTAAACTACTTATGGCCGAAGACATTGCTTCAAGTGATGAAGAGAGCCACTCTTGCCACAGGTTAAAATTAAAACACAAGTTTTAAGAATGTTTGAAAAACTATTCTTACCCAGGAAAAGAAATTTTAAAAAACATATGCATTCAAAACAGATCTTAGAAATTTACTAATAAATTTACAATAGATTTTGAGTAGTTTTATATTTTATTCTGTTTGAGGAGTTTGGTTTGTGGGAGAGTTCTGAGACAGCATATCCTTCTCCCAGGCTGACCCAGAATTTGCTACATAGCCTAAATTCACCCTGTTCTTGAAATCCTGCTTTGGGCACTCAAATGCTGGGATTACAAGTGTGTACCACAACACCCTACTGAGAAAGTTTTCATAAAATTAAAGTAATCAAAGTATTTCCTCTACTGCTGTGAAATATGTCAAAAAGCACACATTCAGTTTGTTCTTGCCCAATGCAATGAATGACTGTCATAAGAAAAAGGACTGGGGAAGCACATTTGTGGGTAAAGCATTCAGGTACTGAGTCTGGTTCCCCCAGAACCCAGATAAATCTGGTACAATCACTCATGTGTGCTCCAATGAGATGAGAGATGGAGACAGGATAATCTCCTGAAGCTACTAAGGGGTGGGCAACTAATCTGAACTCTGCAATGGCAAACAGGAGACTGTCTTGTAGAAGGCAAGGGCTGACACCCAAGATCACTCTCTAAGCTCCACAAGTGCTCTATGGTATGTGAGCACCCACATTTACACATATAAGCATTAAGCACATGTATATACATACATCACACAGACACGCTTAAAGGGCCAAAAAGAGGATAATAATAGACTAGCATCTATCTGGTTGTAATCTATTTTGCATTTTAGGGGAAGGAAGAGTCAAGTCCAGGGCCTTCTAAAGACCACCAAGATACACCCTATTCCTGGTTTCAGTGTGCGACCGTGTGTTCAGAGTCCTGGCCATGCAGCTGTCTGACAATGAATGGCTAATCACTTCACCTAATTGCAGTTGTCAGAGTGTTTCAAGTTTAGCCTCCTGTGTTCTGAAGTGTAGGTGTTGGATCTCTAACACACTATAGTCTACATTGCCTTTGTTGTTGCTAACCCTGCCCTTGACTTCCATGAAGTCCTGGTGTGAAGAACCAGAGAGTTACATAAAGCACAGGCCAAAACCTAACATCTAGAAATAAACATTGATCAAGTTTCAACAGTATCAGAATCTAAGAACAAAAAGATGAGGAGGTAGCGCTCGGCGCCTGGTTCTTGGGTGAGGAAAGGTGAGTAAAGAGTCAGATATATTCAGCTTGCTATAAATTACATCCCAGGTTTCCTGTGCACAGTGTAACCAATGGGGCAACAGCCCTTAGTGTCTTGGCACTTGGAAGGATTTAGCATGTCTCTGCCTCTGAATCCTTGTTTGTTATAATATAGCTATTTGCTCTCTCCCTAAAGCCTTTAGTTTTGACAGCAAGCAAGTGCGTGAAAATCACGATGAATTTAGTTTTGCCCACCAGCTGTTTAGAGAACACTTTTAGTGTTCCCATTTACTGACATGTACTGGCTGTGAGGATGAAAGAGAGGGGACCTCTGAGGTTGCAGGTTCTTTCTCACAAGCACAAGCAGTTTAACCACCAAACACTTTATTTCACTTGCATGAACAAGCCTGAGACCAAGGAAGTATTAAGGAAATGACTAAACATAAAGAAAAAAGAAAAGAAGAAGAGGAGAAGAAAAAAGAAAAGAAAAAACTCATGGAAGTAATTTAAATAGCTCTTTAGGAAGAAACAGCTCTTTAAAAAAGTACCCAGAGGGGCTCTTGAGATGGATCATGGGTAAGGGCTTTGCCTCCTAGACTGACAACCTGAGTTTGATCTCTGGAGTCCTCATGATAAAAGGAAGAGAACTGTCTCACCATGGCTTGTGTGGTGTGTATGTGTGTACATGTGCATGTATGAATGTGTGTGAGAGAAAGAGAGAGAGATTTTTTTAAAGGAGTCTAAATACTGAAAAATAAGTTAAAATAGTCTGGTAATGTCAAGAGACATTAATGTCAAGAGAAGAAAGAGATGCCTGGGTCTGGAAAGCCTCCTGCCATGTAGAAAGCCATTATTTCTATTCCCAGGACTGAGGAGAGGTGGGGAAGGAGTCCGGTGTATGGGGGACTGAGCTAGAGGTAGTGGGCTGAGTGACAAACATAAATTAGTATAGACAGGGATTTTCAGTTATACAAGCTAGATAGGAACAAGACTAAGCTAAAAGTCCTAAGCATTCATTAACAATACTAATACTAATACTAATACTAACACTAACACTAACACTAACACTAACACTAACACTAACACTAACACTAATACTAATACTAATACTAATACTGTCTTAATCAGGGTTTCTATTCCTGCACAAACATCATGACCAAGAAGCAAGGTGGGGAGGAAAGGGTTTATTCAGCTTACACTTCCACATTGCTGTTCATCACCAAAGGAAGTCAGGACTGGAACTCAAACAGGTCAAAAAGCAGGAGCTGATGTAGAGGCGATGGAGGGATGTTCATTACTGGCTTGCTTCCCTTGATTTGCTCAGCCTGCTCTCTTATAGAACCCAAGACTACCAGGCCAGGAATGGTCCCACCCACAAGGGGCCTTTTCCCCTTGACCACTAATTGAGAAAATGCCTTACAGCTGGATCTTATGGAGGCATTTCCTCAACTTAAGCTCCTTTCTCTGTTATAACTCCAGCTTGTGTCAAGTTGACACAAAACTAGCCAGTACAAATACTAATACCAATAAATTCCTGTGTTATTACTGGGGAGCTGGTGGGTCAGCGACAATCTGGCTATAGCCATTCTACATAGCAAGTTCCAGAACAGGCAGGGCTATATAGAGAGATCCTGCCTCAAAAAAACAAAATGAAAAGAAAAACAGACAAAAACCAAAGAAATAAATTTTATTTATTTCTGTAAAGAATAAAAACAAGAAGGAGGAGGGGTAGAGGGAAGAGGAAACAGGAGGCAGGTGGCAGAGTGCATGAGATCTGAGTTTGACTGGAGTGTGAAGCCTGAGGAGCCTAGCAATTGAAGGTGGGGAGGGCCTGCCTCCTGAGGGAGAAAAGCAGGACCATCCAAAGCCAATGAAGAGGTCTTAAGGAGAGTATAAAGAGTTATGTATTCTAGCTAGTCCTTATAAAAGACACAGAAACCTGGTATTTCATTTATAGGCTGTAAGCCTAGATTGGGCAGGTACTATGCTATTCTCACCTGTATCAAACCATATGTCCGTTGTTACTCACTGTTTGAGTCTCACCTGAGCTGCTTTTGCTCCATCAGCCTGTTGTCAGGGTATACTCTGGCAACATGCTCATGATTCTTCCAATCTCATGGCAGCCTCATTCTCTCTCTGGCTTCTTCTTCCTTCTCCTCTGAGATCTCGCTTGAGAACCCTCACTAGATTCTCAGGTCCCACCTTTCTCTGTCTACTGCCCAATCACAACTCTAACCTTTTAAATTGCTGAGCAAGGTTTATACCACAAAGGCTGGTGTGCCCAGCCACACCGACACTGAGAGGATGCACTTGTCTAGACAACAATCATATCTTGGGGCTCAGAATTTAGCACTTGTATACATAGCAACATACCAATCCCAAGAGTAGAGGACTGTGGCCTTGGTCTAAAAGTAAGTTTTATACAGTTCCTGAAGAAATAGAAATACGAGTCGCTCTCCCCATCCTCGTCTCTAGCATTGTGAGGATCCAGGTGACTTCTGGGAGACATTACCAGAGGCCTTCTCTTTTGTAGCAAAGACTATTTCAGAGACCCATAACTGGTCAAAATGCAGATAATGAATGACCATGGGGAGCCCAGCACCAATTGGAACAAATTAAATACAGTTCCTCCATAATGCTCAGGAAGCATTGTGAAAGGGGGTGTGAGTGAAAAAAAATTGTAACATACAGAAAAACAGGGCACATGCTAGTATCTTCTAGACATGAGATGAATGACATAACATGCCCATGAATCACAACAATATGGTTGCTTAAACAAGACTTGCATAATGACCTTATCAGTCAACTTGCACACATAGATGAAGGAAATCCATATTGTTCAGTGCCAAGATGAAGAGCTACAGACAATAAATAGCTGCTGGAGAGAGAATCAATGTTCTTGAGAGATGAGCCTTCTGGTAGGTCATCCAGACCCAGCCTTCAGCCCTATACACATGTGCAGATGAGCGGTACAATACTAAGTGGAGTCAGTAGATTACATGAATGTAACAACAATGATTAAAAACAAAGAGATCAGGAGTCATAAATGCAAGGATCACCAACAGATAACAAGAGATAGAAGAGAGAATCTCAGGTGCAGAAGATACCATAGAAAACATTGACACAACAGACAAAGAAAAATGCAAAATGCAAAAACTCCTAAGCCAAAACATCCAGGAACACAAAAGCAACATGAGAAGACCAAACCTAAGGATAATAGGTATAGAAGAGAGCAAAGATTCCCAACTTAAAGGGACAATAAATATCTTCAACAAAATTATAGAAGAAAACTTCCCTAACATAAAGAAAGAAATGTCTATAAACATAAGAGAGGCTTACAAAACTCCAAATAGATTGGACTAGAAAAGGTTTTCCTTCAGTCACATAATAGTCAAAACAACAAATGAACAAAACTATATATACATACATATATATATATATATATATATATATATATATATTAAAAGCAGTAAGAGAAAAAGGTCAAATAACATATAAGGCAGACCTATCAGAATTAAACCAGACTTCTCACCAGAGACTATGAAAGCTAGAAGATCCTGGGCAGATCTCATACAGACCCTAAGAGAACACAAATGCCAGCCCAGGCTACTATACCCAGGAACATTCTCACTTACCATAGATGGAGAAAGCAAGATATTCCATGACAAAAACAAATTTACACAGTATCTTTTCAGATATCCAGCCCTACAAAGGATAATAGATGAAAATTGCCAACACAAGGAGGGAAAGAACATAATAGAAAAAGCAAGAAAGTAATCTTCTTTCAGCAAACCCAAAAGAAGATAGCCACACAACCATAATTCCACCTCTAACAATAAAAATAACAAGAAGCAACAATCACTATTTCTTAATATCTCTTGATATCAATGGACTCAATTCCCTAATAAAAAGACATAGACTAACAGGACTGAATATTTAAACAGGACCCAGCAGGACCTGCTACATACAGGAAATGCACCTCAGTGTCAAAGACAGACACTACCTCGGAGTAAAGGGCTGAAAAACAATTTTCCAAGCAAATGGTTCAAAGAAACAAGTTGAATAGCTAGTCTAATATCAAATAAAATCAACTTTCAACCTAAAGCTATCAAAAAGGGTAAGGAAGGACACTTCATACTCATCAAACAAAAATCTACCAAGAAGAACTCTCAATTCTGAACATCTATGTTCCAAATATGAGGGCACTCACATTTATAAATGAAACTTTACTAAAGCTCAAAGCACACAGTGTACCTCACACAATATTGCTTGTAGACTTCAACACCCTACTCTCATCAACGGACAGATCATGAAGCACAAACTAAACAGAGACACAGTGAAACTAACAGAAGTTATGGACCAAACGGATTTAACAGATACCTATAGAACATTTCATCCTAAAACAAAAGACTGTACCATCTTCTCTGTACCTCATGGTTCCTTCTCCAAAGCTGACCATATAGTTGATCACAAAACAAACCTCAACAGACACAAGATGATTGAAATAATCCCATGCATCCTATCAAATCACCACAGACTAAGGCTGGTCTTCAATAACAACAAAAACAACAGAAAGTCCATATACACATGGAAGCAGAACAAAGCCCTACTCAATGATAACTTGGTCAAGGAAGAAAGAAAGAAAGAAAGAAAATCAAAACTTTTTAGAATTTAATGAAAATGAAGGCACAACATACCCAAACTTATAGGATATAATGAAAGCAGTGCTCATAGCTGTGAGTGTCTCCATAAAGAAATTGGAGAGAATATATACTAGCAGTTTAACAGCACACTTGAAAACTCTAAAACAAAAAGAAGCAAATACACCCAAGAGGAGTAGAGAGCAGGAAATAAACTCAGGGCTGAAATCAACCAAGTAGAAACAAAGAACTATACAAAGAATCAAGAAAACCAGAAGCTGCTTCTTTGAGAAAATCAACAAGATATATAAACCACTAGCCACACTAACCAGATGGCACAGTGACCATATCCAAATTAACAAAATCAGAAATGAAAAGGGCACTATAACAACAGAAACCAAGAAAATTTAAAAAAAAAAAATCAGATCCTACTACAAAAGCCTATATTCAACAAAACTGGAAAATCTGAATGAAATGAACATTTTTCTAGATAGATACCAAATACCTGAGTTAAATCGGGATCAGATAAACCAACCAAACAGTCCTGTAACCCCTAAAGAAACAAAAGCAGTCATTAATAGTCTCCCAACCAATAAAAACCCAGGACCAGACTGGTTTAGTACAGAATTCTATCAGACCTTCAAAGAAGACCTGATACCAATACTCTTCCAACTATTCCACAAAATAGAATTAGAAATAGAAGGGTCACTACTCAATTCATTCTATAAAGTCACAGTTATGTTGCATATTCTCCCTTGGAGATAGAACGATTTCTATCTAATCAGGAACTTGTCACAATTTCCTTTCATAGAAGACTTCATAAGAGTTTTTTTTTTTTTTCTACTTCTAACATATTTAGTGTTCCAAATAGGGTTTTTTTGTTTGTTTGGTTTTTGGTTTTTTGTTTGTTTGTTTTTTGGTTTTTTGTTTGTTTGTTTGTTTTTCGAGACAGGGTTTCTCTGTGTAGCCCTGGCTGTCCTGGAACTCACTCTGTAGACCAGGCTGGACTTGAACTCAGAAATTCGCCTGCCTCTGCCTCCCAAATCCAAATGGATTTTTAAAACTGTTTGAGTGCATATTACTTTTAGCTTCAGAAGACATCATGTTTATTTAAGAGGCATCTAACTATTATAATTTTTTTTTTTTTTTTAGAGCTGAGGACCAAACCCAGGGCCTTGCGCTAGCAAGGCAAGTGCTCTACCACTGAGCTAAACTCTCAACCCCTATGAATTATTTTGATGACATAAAAAACAGTGTTGAATTCTAGTATTTAGATATTACCAAATTATAAGAAGCAGTAATTTAAAATTTTACTTGTCAAGGACTTTGAAATTGGAAACATTATATAGCATAAGTCTTGTGGTCTCTCTTTGTAGGTGTGAAAAACTGAGTTTTCCTCGGGGCTTCTGAGTAAGTCATCTAAGACACTTTACACCTGTGTCCTGTCCTAATAATTTTCACTTGTTCCTAGCAGTGTGCAAGCCTTATAATGTTAATGGTCTTTACAATCTCATGCAACTGTGCATTATAAATGTTGAATGTTTCAGAGGCAGAAACTCCAAAATACATATTTAAGAAAAGTTGCTTTAAGTTTCCTATCAACTGAAGCAAAGGTTAGTTGGGTCCTTGTGAGCTTATAAATTAGCAATATCAGCAACAATACATTCTGATTACAATGAAAATTTCTGCACGTAAAATCTATTCAAAACAATATGCAATGAACTTCCTGAAAATAATATAATAAACAGACTATGTAATTTAAAAAAAAGATACAGGATATCAATCTCTCACCTACACACATACACACACACACACACACACAAACACAGCGGACTTCCCAGAAGCAAGAGGGGTGAAAGAGCTTCCCATAGCAGGAAAGTGGTACATCTAGGAAAGTTTGACATGTTTACCTGGTGAGCTCTCCTAGTGGTATTTTAAGTTCATTTTAATTAAATAATGAACAATCCCTCAGTGGACTGGTAACTATTTTTGGTTTGGTTTGGTTTTTGGTTTTTCTTTTTTTTTAATATATTTTTTTATTAGATATATTCTTTATTTACATTTCAAATGCTATCCCAAAAGTTCCCTATACCCTCCCCCCACCCTACTCCCCTACCCACCCACTCCCACTTCTTCGCCCTGGCCTTCCCCTGTGCTGGGTCATATAAAGTTTGTAAGACCAAGGGGCCTCTCTTCCCAATGATGGCTGACTAGGCCATCTTCTGCTACATATGCAGCTAGAGACATGAGCTCTGGGGGTACTGGTTA
>NC_034604.1:436575-440596 GCF_900095145.1 Mus pahari | reverse complement strand
ACTCCTTCCATAGGTATTTTGTTCCCTATTCTAAGGAGGAATGAAGTATCCCCACATTGGTCTTCCTTCTTCTTGATTTTCGTGTGTTTTGCAAATTGTATCTTGGGTATTCTAAGTTTCTGGGTTAATATCCACTTGTCAGTGAGTGCATACCAAATTTTTCAAGACATGGTTTCACTGTGTATCCCTGGCTGTCTTGGAACTCACTCTGTAGACCAGGCAGGCCTCAAATTCAGAGAGTGAGCTGCCTCTGCATCCTGAGTGCTGGAATTAAAGGCATGAGCCACCACTGCCTAGCAAGGATGTATTTTTAAATCTATCAATAATAGTATTTCTGAAGGAGGAAAAAAAACAGTCAAAAGTAAGTCAGGGGCCACAGGTGGAGGGTGGCCAAGAGAACAAATGAGGAGAAAATTATATGTATATGTGAAATGAAACCTACTACTTTATATAATAATCTGAAAGTTAATTCAAAAAAGAAAGAAAATAATGTTTCTCATTCCACTTATTGTTAGGGGGTAACCTGCCTGCATGCACCACACATAATATAAAAGAAAGACTTTTGAAAATACTCATATTTGGGGGTTGGGTATGGTGGCAGGGTGCTGTCTGTCCTTCCTGTCTGTCCCACCTCCACCCCATAGGGCAGAAACTTCTTGAGACTTCATAGTTGGCAGATACACAGCACAGAGCAAAGGCTCCAAGAGTCTTACACTGTGTTTAAAGAACACAAGCCAGGTCAAGTTGAATCCTGACTATTATGAGAAATTATTGTGGTCTCTCATCATTGGGCTTCTCTTTTTTAAATTTTAAGTCAAAATTCCCCATCTGTAAAAATAATCATCCAGCAGCCTGTGGCCACATAGCATTCCAGAGCGCAAAGTGAAGTGCAGTTTTACTTCTTCCAAGCACAGACATCCTTGGGATGCTTTGATGTAAGGGCACAAGGGACCAACTCTTCTTTTTGTAATGAGACAAATATTATTAGAAATGGCTGTGAAGGGCTGGGGCAGTTTAAGAGTAGCACAGGTGCCTAGCAAGCACGAGGCCCTGGGTTGCATGGCCTGTATAAAGGGAGCAAGATTGCAAGGACAAATATAGAGCCTAGTAAACAGGTGCAGACCTCTGATTCAGTGGGTTTGGTTCAAACAGGAATACACACTATGTAAAAGTCAGATTTCTCTTCTCCAATGAAGGCAGTCCTTTCAGGAGGCTGTGTCTGTGCCCAGCTCTGGCTGAGGCACTGGCAGAAGCTCTGGGAGAGCAGAGGACATATGATTTCATCTTCATATCTAGATCCCCAATTCTTAACCTCCTTTTTGAATTTTATTCATTAAAATAGCAAATTTAGCTTGCATTCTGGTCAAACAGGGGAGCTGAGAAATGATAGACAATTCCAAAAACAGATCACCATTGTCACTTTTGTCTGCAGCAGCAATCTTCCATCTGATAAGGCACAAGAAACAGCTGTGTTTGTTCTTCCAAAACAGGATTTCTATACCTGTGTAGGCCAGGTTGATTTTAAACTCATGATCTTTCTATCTCAGCTCCCATATGCTAGCTTTTTTTTAGATCTTTAATTATGATTGCACAAGATAAAGGCTTTAGTGTCAGTTCTCACCCCTACAAAACTATCCTTCATCTCATACTCGAAAGTACAGACTTTAGAATACAATGCTAAAGGCTCAAGGTGAGCATTCCCTCACGGGGAATCCTTAAATCCACCATAGGAGATGCCATCAAGGAAGCTCATTGTGTGACTAGAAACATGGAGGGAACCAACAGACCCAGAGTTTATTGTGTTTTCTACATTTAAAAAGCCTCTTGAATGATCCATCAAAGTATCTCTGTATTGTATCAGAGTACTGTGGCATTACTTTCTTAATCCATTGGTATGGTATGCATCTTTTAAGCCAAAATCAAGTTCATCTCTGTCACCCAAACCTGTCAGATTTCCTAGTTTTAAAAAGAGCATCTACTCTAGCTGCATTTAGTACTCCACCAACAGATGTTGTTTATGACTTAAACACTGGGGCTGCATCTAATGAAAAACAAGATGATTTCTTGAACTTTGTCAATCTATTTCAGGAAGTAAACATGGGCTCAAACATTTCACCTTATGCAAGAGAGAGTTCTGTCACCTAAGGGAAGAAGAAGAGGAGAAAGAAGAGGAACAGAAAGAGAAGGAGGAAGGGAAGGGGAAGGAGAAAAAGATCAAAATGACCTAACTGTCAAAAGGAAACTCTAAACAGCAGAAGAACCTAGACAGATCTTCTACAAACTCTAAGAGTCTACAGGTGCCAACCCAGACTACTATACCCTGCAAAACTTCCAATCACACTGGTGGAGAAAAAACAACACCCCCACGATGAGCTCAGATGTAAGCGGTATCTATCTGCAAACCCAGCCCCATACAAGGCGCTGGAGGAACTTTTCAACCTGAAGGTCAACAACACTCAAGAAAATAAAAGGAATAAATAATCCCAAACCAACAAGCCAAAAGAGGGGAAAACACACATTGCACAACAATAACTAACAAAAGTCAACAAGTACTGTTAATTTATAACTCCTAGCATCAATGGTCTCAACTCACCAATAAAAAGACACAGACGTTATAATAGAATGGATGTGAAAACAGAAGCCATCCTTCAGCTGCAACCAAGAACCACATCTTAACATCAAGGTTTGACATTACCTCAGGTAAAACAATGCAAAAACGTATCCCAAGAAAATGGACTTAAAATGCAAGCTAGTGTAACCTCTTTAATATCTAACAAACTTCAAAACAAAACTAAGCAGAAGAGTTAGGAAAAGACACTATATAATCATCAAGAGAAAAATCTGACAAGAAGATATTGCAGTTTCTTAACATCTATGCAGAAAATACAAAGGCACCTAATTTTATAAAAGAAACACTACTACGGATTAAATCACACACTGACTCTCTCATATTGATGGTGGTTGATTTCAATATCCCACTATTACCAATGGACAGGTAACTCAGACAAAACCTAAGCAGAGAAATACTGGCACTAACAGAAGATATAAGTCGAATAAATCTAACAGATATTTACAGAACATGTCACCCAAATGCAAAAGAATATAGCCTTTTCTCAACAACTCATGTAAAATTCTCCAAAATCAGACACAAAGCAAGTCTCAACAAATATAAGAAAACCGAAATACTGAAAGCTTTAGGACAAATGAACAGCAAGCAAATTATATCCAAAATAAGGGGATGACAAAAAATGATCAAACTCAGAATTCAAATCAATAAAACAGAGACAAAGAGCTGGTAGGAGACCCATCTTTGCTCTGGTGTACTGCCAGGGAAAGGGCTGCCTGCAAAAGCGACACAGCTTCTGGGGAAGATCCTGTTTATGGCTCCAGTCATCCGGCACCTTTCCTGCCCGAGGAGGGGTGTCCACCCCAGAGGGGTCTCAAGGCCTGAGCCGATAGGAGTGCCATCTTTGCTCCCGTGCACTGCCGGGGAGAGGTCGGCATACAGAAGTGGCTGCTGGGACAGACTCCATTTCTGGCTCCAGACATTTGGCACTTTTCCTGCCAGAGGAGAGCTTGTAGGAGAGCCATCTTTGCTCCAGTGTATGACCAAGGAGAAGGCGGCCTGCAGAAGCTACACAGCTTCTGGGAAAGATCCCGTGTCTGGCTCCAATCATCCCATCCTGCACCTTTCCTGCCCTAGGAGGGGTGTCCACCTGGGAGGAGTCACAGGGCCTGAGCTGGCAGGAAAGCCATCTTTGCTCCGGTTCGCTAAGGCTCCAGTCTGCACTGGCAAGGGCGTGGACCTCAGGAGCTACACAGGTTTGGGACAGACAGAAGCAACCTAACTTCTGGGACAGACCCTGTTTCGGGCTACAGAAATTTGGGCACCTTACTTGCCAGAGAAAAGGTGGTCACCTGTGAGGGCTCTGTCTGCCAGAGCAGGTGAAAGAGTCATATTGTGTCCAGGGTCCTTCTGTGGCTAGTCTGTGCAGGTGAGTGAATAAACTGCAGAGGCAAC
>NC_034604.1:423096-436564 GCF_900095145.1 Mus pahari | reverse complement strand
ACACACACACACACACACACACACACGATATTTAAAACAATCCCAAATAATAAAATAGCTTCAGGAAGTCTCACCACCCCCAATCTTAAATTACAAAGCTATAGTAATAAAAACAGCATGATATTTGGATAAAAACAGGCATGTTGATCAGTATCATCGAACTTAAGACTGAGACATAAATACACATAACTATGAACACATAATTTTTGATAAGGAAGACAGAAATACACATTGAAAAAGACAGAATCTTCAACAAATGCTTTGAGTCAAACTGGAGCTGTGTCTCTAGCTGCATATATAGCAGAAGATGGCCTAATCGGCCATCATTGGGAATAGAGGCCCCTTGGTCTTGCAAACTTTATATGACCCAGCACAGGGGAAGGCCAGGGCTAAGAAGTGGGAGTGGGTGAGTAGGGGAGCAGGGATGGGGGGAAGGTATGGGGAACTTTTGGGATAGCATTTGAAATGTAAATAAAGAAAATATCAAATAAAAATAAACAGAGACAAAAATAATTACAAAGAGCTAATGAAGTCAAGAGATGAGCCGTTGAGAAAATCAATAAGATTGATAGGCCAAACTAGCCAAATTAACTAAAAAGCAGAGGGAGAAAACATTTTAACAAAATTAGAAATGAAAAGGGGGACATAACAACAAATTTTAAGGAAGCTCAGATAATCATAAGTACATACTTAAAAACAAAACAAAACAACTCATACTCTACCAGTTTGGAAAATATGAAAGAAATGTATATTTTTCTTGTTATATATCTTTTATCAAAGAGATAAGCAATTTAAACAGACTCGTAACTCCCGGTGACATAGAAGTAGTAATTAAAAGCCTCCTAACCAAAACAGACTCAGGTCCAGATGGTTTTACTACAGAATTCTACCAGACTTTCAAAGAAGAGTTAATGCCAGTACTACTCTAATTATTCCACAAAATATAAATAGAAGAAACATTGCCCAATTCATTTTATAAGACCATAGTTACCCTCATAATCAAACCATATAAATATCCAACAAAGAGAATTACAGATAAATTTCCCTTATGATCATACATGCAAAGATTCTCAAGAAAAAAGGAAAACTTGCAAACTATATCTAATAATACATCAAAAAGGTCATCCACCATGATCAAATTGGCTTTATCCCAGAGACACATAGATGGTTCAACATATGTAAATCAGTAAACATAATCAATTATTCAAATAACCTGAAAGAAAAGAACACATGACCATCATGTTAGATATAGAAAAAGGCCTTTGATGCTTTAACAAACTCAAACACTCTCTCATGATAAAAGTCCTGGAGAAATTGGGGACTCAAGGGACATACCTAAACCAAATAAAGCCAGTTTACAGCAAGTCCATAGCTACATCAACTTAAATAGAGACAAACTCAAAGCAATTCCACTAAAAGCAGGAAGAAGGCAAGGTTTTTTTTACTCTATCTATTCAATGTCGTACTTCGCTAGAGAAATAAGACAAGTGAGAAGACGGAGGTATACAAATTGGAAAGGAAGAAGTCAAAAATCTTTATTTACAGCTGAAATGATAATTCACATAAGTGACCTTAATATTTCCACCAAACAAACAAACAAACAAACAAACAAAACCCTCCTACAGGTGATACTTTCAGCAAAATAGAATAACACAAAATTAACATGAAAATCAGTAGCCTCCTTATAGACAAATGGATGAAGAAAGAAATCAGGGAAAAACACCTTTCACAATAGCCTCAAAAATTATAAAATACATCAGGATAACTCTAAAGAAGCTGAAGAAAATATAAAAATGTAGAAAGATCTCCCATAGTCATAGATCAGTAAGTTTAACATAGTAAAAAATGGCCATCCTACCAAAACCAGTCGCCAGATTCAATGCAATCTCAACCAAAACTCCAACCCAATTCTTCAAAAATCTGAAAACGATAAATTTCAGTTCAATATGGAAACACACACACACACACACACACACACGATATTTAAAACAATCCCAAATAATAAAATAGCTTCAGGAAGTCTCACCACCCCCAATCTTAAATTACAAAGCTATAGTAATAAAAACAGCATGATATTTGGATAAAAACAGGCATGTTGATCAGTATCATCGAACTTAAGACTGAGACATAAATACACATAACTATGAACACATAATTTTTGATAAGGAAGACAGAAATACACATTGAAAAAGACAGAATCTTCAACAAATGCTTTGAGTCAAACTGGAGCTGTGTCTCTAGCTGCATATGTAGCAGAGGATGGCCTAGTCAGCCATCAATGGGAGGAGAGGCCCTTGGTCTTGCGAAGATCATATGCTCCAGTACAGGGGAATGCCAGGGCCAGGAAGTGGGAGTAGGTGGGTTGGGGAGCAGGGCGTGGGGAGGGTATAGGGGATTTTTGGGAAAACATTTGAAATGTAAATGAAGAAAATATCTAATAAAAATTATTTTAAAAAATAAAAAATAAAAATAAAAATCTTTGTGGAAAAAAAAAAGAAGAAGATCCAAGCTCATGTTTCATCTCAACCACAGGTGCCTAGCAGTGGGAAAATGTCTTCTCTAGTGACCTTGGTATGTCTGAGACATTAGCTGAAGTTCAGTCAGTAGCTCCAATCACCAGGACGAGACTTTCATTAAACAACTGATTTACTATGTTCAATACCTGAACATCTAAATTTCAATTATTAAGACACTTACAACTATTTTATATTCTAAAACATGCTATGCATATTTTCTACAATTAACATCATTAACTTAGCACTTTGCAGCCCAGGACCCAGTATTACTTACATATATTGTTGAGCACGTACAAGGGCTTTTTACTGTTGTTTTTTTCTTTTTTCCTTTAATTATCATTACATGCTATTATATACTGTTGTGTGTGTTCAGTCTATTTCTCAAAAAAATGGAGTCATCCATTAGTTCTGAGACTTCAAAATCAGACATTAATCCCACTAGGTTAGGACACTAACTTGAGAACCACAGAAATGTACTCTCATTTACATGGAGTACTTCCTTGTGTCCAGGAACATTATCCTGGATAATTTTTCTATGCCTTGTCTCATGAAGTAAGTGATGTCACAAGTCTGTATGTTGACTACTGATATTTGAACAGTAAGTCTTAAATGTACACTTAACCACTGATGTGAGCTGTGAATCTTAAGTCTACATTTTAACCGTTTATTTGTGAGCAATAAGTCATTAGCCTACACCTTAAGCACTGATAAATGAACAGTGAATTAAACGTTCCCACTGATAAGCGAGAGTGGACATTCAAAGTCTACACCTTAACCACTGCTATGTGAGTAACTGTTTTGTACTTCTACATTGAGGTGATTTATGAACTCCTTCTGTATGAAGCCACATCTTAAGGGCAGGAACAAAGGAAATGTATTTGTGTTTAGTCTCAACAGTCTTTGGTCAGCTCAGCCTTCAGTGTGGAATGAAGTTAGCAGGCTTGCTCTAAAAGGTTTTCCACAATACTAACTACGCCATGTAATAAACTCCTCTAGTGACAAGAACAGGAAACTAATTTTAATCTCTCTTTAACCAATGGTGTTCTTATTGTCCCCTGTTTCTATCCAAGTGACCAATAGGAATCAGATTCTTTTGATTGACACAGCAGGTCCCCATCTTCTCACCTCTCCACCAAGGAGGAGCAACAAATCAATCCAAAGGAGCAACTCTGACCTTTGCTTAATCTTGTGCCTTGAAGACTGCAAGTTTTCAATTTTGCCTCATTCCTCAGACATTTTTCGTCATTTTACTCCAGCTTGTCTGTTAACAAACAACTTTGTAACCTTTAATGATGTTGGTCATGAAAACTCTGGGGCTTTAAAGAATTGCTGGTGTTTTGATAATTGTTTTTACAACACGTTTAGGCCTACCACATAATACACTTCATAAACAACCCTATATGAACTTAATTAATTTCTGATGGGGAGTAACAACACTCTCAAGAGCTATACTATTAAGAAAACTGCAACCAACTTGGCTCGAGGTTCTCATGGCTTAGATGTAGCTTACTATTAATATGCTCAATTGTGCAGACAGCCAAATACTGTATTTCAGTGTTTGGTCATACAGTGTAATTTGAAATGCTTGTAGGATGATACAACCTTTTGTAAAAGGAAGTTATTATCTGTGATAAAAGCAGTTGTTGACATTAGAAATGCAGACGCAAGGATCTAGACAGGAAATTTAATAAAAAGAAAAATGTGGGGGGTGAGGGGAATGCAGGGGGCGGGGAAGGAAGGGCAATGAACAACATGAAGCCATATGTGGCTACAGGCGAGACCTGGGTGCCTACCTTCTACAGGAGCCACTGACAATTCCTAGGATTATGACGTGGCCCTGATTTAGAAAAGGAAAATGAAGAACATAGGGTTCATGCTGCCCGCTGCACCCAGCTCTCCTTGAAGGGACTGGGTGCAGCAGGCAGCATGAATCCCACGTACTTCACTTGTGTCTGAAGATCATCGAGCACAATTTGCACACTGTCCAGCCCCTCATTTCCCCTGCTTCCTCATCAGAAGTTTTCAACCAGGCTCCAAAGAGTTTAACGAACTGGCTTTAATTATACGCCTAACATAGCCGCAAAGATGCAAGGCCACGCTGTAGGAACTGCACAGCAGCACATTTGAATTAGGCTCAGATGTGTTCAATGTCAGGTTCTTTAAAGGAAACACAATAACAAGCTTTCCCCTCTGCACACCCACACTGAGTTCTTAGAAGATTGGCATGGATCCCCAGTCTCTTGGAGACTCCCAAAGTCACCTTTCTGATTATCACTGAACCCACCTGTTTCCATGTTGAAGTATGCTCCGTCTTTCATGTTGGGCTTGGGCTTGGGCCGATGACTTTAGTATTTCCTGCAAGCCAAATGTGTTTTCCCCAGGCAGTTCTCTTTCCTCCATGTCCAAAATGATTTTGTACTGATGTAAACAGCAGAAGATCTTCCAAAGAGCATGGGTGGCTCCGCTGAAATATATCAGTGAATTCAAAGCATTCTTTTCAGTCCAGATTGCAGGTTAAGGATTTCTTTGAAAATCGAAGCAAGGGGCTGGAAAGATATCTCAATTGTTCTTAACGAATGTAGCACAGCCACAGCCACGAGAAATGGAGCTCAGACCTCACGGCTTGTGGTCCTTTGATGACAGCAAAGTTGGCATCAGAAACAAGAGACTCACTGCAGCCTGCTGAATGCTAACCCAGCCAAAAGAAGGTGAGTTCCTGGTTCAGAGAGAGACCCTGCCTCTAAGAAATAAAATAGATACCTGATGTGAACTCCCCCCGCCCATCTTTCTGTCTCTGTCTCTCTGTCTGTCTTTTTCTCTCTCTGTGTATCAAACACACACACACACACACACACACACACACACGGGGGGGAGAGAGAGAGAGAGAGAGAGAGAGAGAGAGAGAGAGAGAGAGAGAGAGAGAGAGAGAGGAGACATGGTGAAAGTATCAAAGGACAGCCAAGTTTTTAATCCTGGTGCAGCTCTTGCAAGATAGAAGCTGTTGATAGTTCTTCAGACTTCCATGCAGTTTGGCTAACCATGCAACAGTCACAACGATGCTCTGTTAGGTTCTTACATTCCTATCCCTCAAGACAAACCATAATCTTGAATATCACAAAACCTTTGTCTTTTTCCTTCTTCTCTTCTGACCAAATTGCTGGAAGACTCAAATTATAATGGAACTAATGAGCATAAAACCTGTAGGTGGCGTAGAAATACTTGGTCCTGTGTCAAACCCACAAAAATTCAATAAATGAGACAGCACCCAAAGGTGTGTGCAGGCCTTTGTAAGGAAGAGACTGGCCTTGACCTGAGAATGGTCGGCTGGATTTCCTGGATCCTCTGGCTCATTATTAGCTACTACTTTCTTTTGCTGTTTGGTTAAGACAGGGTCTCCATAGCTTTAGCTAACTCACCTTGTAGCCCACACTAGATGCAAACATGAGGTTTTTCCTGCCAGGGCTTTGCAAGTGTTGAGATTACAGGCATGTGCCACCATGCCAGGCCAGAGAATGTTTTCTAATGGCATGACTCTCAACAAGAATAAAGTATTGTTCTAGGTCTTTCCATAACTACTTTTTAAAAATAGCCACATGAATAGAAATAAGATCAGAAAAAATGTGTAACTGAGTTGTTATGATGATATACACAGTACCAAGTTGGGAAAAGTTTTTTAAAAGTAATATCTATTTGTTTATAAATAAATATATGTATGTACACATTCAGAAGGGTTATGGTGCACATGTGGAAGTCAAAAGAAAATTTACGGAAGTCAGTTCTTTGCTTCTACCACGTGGGTCCTGCGGATCAAATTCAAGCCCTTGGGCTTTCTATCAAACAGTTTCCTGCTGATCCATCTCACCAGCCCTAAGGGATTTTCACCTTTAAGGTTTCCTGTGAAATGCTGGGCAACACTCGGTTGCTAGCTGAGACTTCCAGCCCTGGGACACTTGACAGGTTCAGTCCTGGGATTTTCTCACCTTCCAGAAACATAGAGCTCAAAACCTAGGCTGTGACCACCTCCCCATCACCCCCTGGGCTGTGGTCATCTCCCATGTGTGGTATAGAATGACAACTTCAGCAAGCATAAGTACACCTGGACTAGCCAGGACATTTTTGGCCAAACAACTTAAAGTGCACACTTTTAAAATGTAGGTATTAATATGTATTATACTATATTATATAATTAATATTATAATTATATTTTAATAACTATATTATATATTAGTATACACAATATTATATATAAATTTATTTATTTATAAATATATTTCATATTTAATTATATTTATATGTAATTACATATAATATATTGAAATATCTAATTTTAATATTACATATTATAATATATTATAACCATTTCTTTGAAAGGGTTTCAAATCAGGAGGATACTGAATAAACAAATGTTTAAGAAGATTGAGAGTAGCCGGGCGTGGTGGTGCACGCCTTTAATCCCAGCACTCGGGAGGCAGAGGCAGGCGGATTTCTGAGTTTGAGGCCAGCCTGGTCTACAGAATGAGTTCCAGGACAGCTAGGGCTACACAGAGAAACCCTGTCTCGGCAAAGAGAGAGAGAGAGAGAGAGAGAGAGAGAGAGAGAGAGAGAGAAGATTAAGAGTAAAGAAGATCAAAAGTAAATTACACAAAAAATAATGGAATACAGGGTCCCATAAGACTGTAGTTCCGCTAGTAAAGGCACTTGTCACCAAGAATGATGACCACATCCTCTTCTCTTCCTTACTTGCTTATACTTTCTGCTTTTCCTTGTTCACATTTTCCTTATTAATCTGAAAACATTGATAGAGATGTTCAAAATACCACCCCTGTGCCAGCTGTATGGTGAAATATCTCATGTTATGACTGGTCTCCCTCTTGCAGTGATGTCATTGGAAGGGTAGACTGTCTTCGTTTCATTCTGATTAAGTTTGTTGATCATTGCTATGCTCATTGAAGGAATCTTATTCTACTTCAGGGTTGTAAAACATTCTTCTGGACTGATGAGCTGGTTCTAAGGGTAAGGACAAACCCTTGTGGCTAACCCTGACAGTCTGAGTTCGATCATCCTGCCCCACATAGTGGAGGAAGAGAATCCTACTGCTGAAAGTTGTCCTCTGACCTCCACATGCATGGCATGTGCACAAATTCCCTACACACACACACACACACACACACACACACACAATTTAAAATGTTCTCCTATATTTTCTTCTAAGAACTTTACAATTTTGCTGGTCATATTTTGGATTTTCATTCACCTTGCTCTCCAGCTTCAATATTATAATGTGACAGCTTCTCTAATTTTTCCTGGATACACATTCCAATTGTCCCAGCACTGATTGTCTCCCTGTGTATAGCCTGCTGTTGCCAGCTCTGTCAGGTCTCCTTCCTCTGCTCCACTTGTCTTTCTTGTTTAACACATTGTTGTTAGCCTAACATTTTATAACCCTCTATGACCTGGTCCTCTTTAAGATTATTTTGATTGGTCTTATTCACTCTTTCATTTAAATTTGATAACTGCATTGAATTAATTATCACGGATTTTCATATAGTAATCTCATCATTTATTTACTCCCTTGATTACAATTGATTATATCATCATTTTCTACATGAAGAGACACCATGACATTTGCCAAGTATGTGTTGGGCATCCCACCTTTGGCTCCCACAATGTTAGAAAACCAAATAAGAATCAGATAACCAGACTCCGTACCCTGATTTTGTACAGTTGGGGAATTAGGAAGCAACAGCCAGGGGGTAAAGGGGGAAAAAGGGCTTGAGCCATAAAATAATTCCATGATGCCCATCCTTCCGGTAGCTCCAAATGGGTGGTTGCACTTGTGTAAAATGAACACGCCCCGACTTGCTTGCAGCTCCTTCCAAAAGTGCAAACTCGTCACCCTTCGAAGGTGGTCTTTCATGCCTGTACATATCCAGCCATTAAACGCTGGATTGACGATGTCACCTGTCAACTGTAAGGCCTCAGCTAACATAATTGTGTGTGAAGGAAATTTCTATGTGGAAAGTTGTGTCATCTATAGACAGCAATATTTCTTTTTCTTTTCTTTCTTTTCCTTTTCTTCTTCTCTCTCCCTCTCCCTCTTCCTCTCCTTCTCCTCTTCTTCCTCCTCCTCTTCCTCCTCCTCCTCTGTCTTCTTCTTCTTCTGTTATTTTATTGTTATTATGTGGATTGCTGTCAATATGCAGGTAAAATATAAGACTAGAGTCTGTGATTGGGCAATGAAAAAGGAAGGTGGAGCTGAGAGAGAGAGAGAGAGAGAGAGAGAGAGAGAGAGAGAGAGAGAGAGAGAGAGAGGAGACAAGGGACAGACAGACAGAAGGACAGAGAAAATGGAGAAAGAGAATGAACCAGATCCACATGGCTAGAATATCCAGAGGTAGTTATGAATATTGTAGATGGCATATAATAATATAAGACACTTTGTCCAATCTAGGTGAGCAGCTGGAATCAATATCAATTGGCTCTGAGTTCATTGTGTGGGCATTTTGTGAGTTGAGAATTTACTGTTATAAATCTGACTGATAAATTATAAGCCTCTAGAGTTTTGATTTTACCGTGTTACAGGGATTTGTGACAGATAGTCACAAGGGGAGCAGATGGATGGGAAGATATGAGTCGTTCAGAGGCAGGCAAACTTGTTTCAGCCTTCATTATATTTTGGTTGTTATTTTTGTCTGGTTTGTTTGTTTAGAGACCGGGCTTTTCTGTATCACCCAAGCTGGCTCAGAACTGAAAATCCTCTTGGTCCAACTGCCCAGTGTTTGTCATCCTTGGTTCAACAGTGGTTGCTGTTCATCAAAGGTTTGCTGAGGTAAAGGAAGTTACATCCCCAGTCTGATCTGCTTTTACCACAATAATTGATGGTTCCTACTCAGAGCCATTCTGGAACTGGGCACCATGGGGGTTAGTGCTGTGCTGTGTAGTGTATTTTCTCCTTAGAACTATTAACACAGTGGGATACAGCTCCTTTCACATTATTAGATCTGTCACTCCAGAGAGAAACAGTACCGATGCTGATAGCCTGCACTGCCAGGGCTTTCAGAATTCTTGCCTAAAGATGTGTGGAGAAGATGAGTGTGTGACTTTCCTTCCTGAAAACACCCTTTCTGGTTTTCACAGTCAAGCTGAGACACACCTCAATGGAGAAGAGCTCCTGCCATCAAGCCCTACAACCTCATTTTGATGTTGATGCCTGACTCGCATGGAAGGAAGAAGCGACTCCTGCAAGTCGGTCCTTTCTGACCTCATATGTATGCTGTAGCACACACACACACACACACACACACACACACACACACACACACACATAAAATTATGACATAAAAATTAATATTTTATTTGTCAACTGTACAAGTAGGAAGTTTCTGTTCTTTGAAAGGTTCTGCAAGCTTGAAACTACTTGTTCCCCAAATACACAGTTAAAAGCCATTTAGAAAAATATCTGGGAATGGTGTTTATTTTGTGGGAAATTTTTTAACTACTGCCTTAAATTCTTTAAAAATTATAGGCTCCTCCGGGACTTTATTAATTTTTTACTCAGTTTTAAAATCTATAATTTTCTAGGATTTTTTCCATCTCAACTTAGTCTTTAAGAAACATTAAGTTAATCATAATATTCCCTAAATATGAGTCGTTGCTGCTGTAGCCCCATGAGCTGATTCTTCCTGCGCAGATGAGCAGCATCATTCACTTATACCTGCTCCTATCACTTCCTTATTGGCCCCTTCTCCTTAAGGTAATGAATGTATAATGTTTTTCCCTTCCGGGTCATCCCTAAAGGCCAGAATGTGCACACTAAACTGCTTTTCAGTCATGTAAGACATGTTTTAATATATAGTATCCAGTTTTAACTATTTTTCAGTTTCTATGATTTCTTTGATCTGTGAGTCCTCTTCTCAATTGCTATTTATAAACATATAAAGCTTATTTTAACCTTATTTTTGTCTTAAATTTTTAGATTATTTATAGCTGGAAAGTTTAATTTCTAATGCTGGTTGGGAGGCTGATATCGGGATATTAAGTGAATACATGAATTAATTTTTAAAAAAGGACACAGAAAAAATTCTAAGCTTGCTTTTTGTCTTATTAATTGATTCTTGAATTAATCTATGCTTACTTTTAAAAAGTACAGCTTGCAGTAGCAAGATGGTTCCCATGAATGCACACTTTCATGTATGTACATGTAAGCATACTTTCACTTGCCACGTACACTCTTCAGATCCTGTTTATTAATGATTTTAATGGAGCTTTCAATGATAAGAAATGTATGTTTTAAAAATTGTCAATTTCAGAAGCAACATAACTTCTGGTACAGGGTCCCTTTCTGGCCTACATCTTCAATCAGGAGGCAGAGCTGAGCTCCAGAACTCTGCACACTTTCCCCACCAGAGGAGAGTGGGCATCCAGGAAGGGCTCGGACAGTGGGACCAGGTGAGAGAGCCATCTTGTATTCCGGGTTCCTCAGAAACAAGTCTGCACAGGAGAGTGGGCAGGCGACAGAAACAACAGAGCTTCTGGGACAGATTCCCATTGGGCCTTCATTCTCAGCCAGGAGGCAGAGCTGAACTCCAGAACTCTGAGCACCTTCCCTGCCAAAGGAGAGCTTGCCTGCATCAAGAGCTCTGACCAATGGAGAGAGGTGGACTCCCAGGAGTGCTGACAGAGGGTAACAGAATCACAGGAGGAATAAGCTCCACCCAGAGACAGCTAGAACATCTCACACCAGAGATTACCAGATGGTGAAAGGCAAATATAAGTATCTTACTAACAGAAACCAAGACCATTCAGCATCATTAGAACTCAGCACTCCCACCCAAATGAGTCCTGGATAACAAAACACACCCAAAAAACAAGATTCAGAATTAAATCATATCTCGTGATGCGGGTAGAGGATTTTAAGAAGGGCATTAATAACTCACTTAAAGAAATACAGGAGAACACGGCTAAACAGGTAGAAGGCCTTNAAGAGGAAGCACAAAAATCCCTTAAAGAATTACAGGAAAATACTGCTAAACAGGTAGAAGCCCGTAAAGAAGAAACACAAAATTCCCTTAAGGAATCACAACCAAACAGGTAATGGAATTGAACAAAATCATCCATGATCTAAAAAGGGAAGTAGAGACAATAAAGAAAACCAAAGGGAGACAACTCTGGAGATAGAAACCCTAGGAAAGAAATCAGGAACCATAGATGTGAGCATCAGCAACAGAATACAAGAGATGGAAGAGAGAATCTCATGTGCAGAAGATTCCATGGACACAAAAATGAAAGAAAATGCAAAATGCAAAAAGATCCTAACTCAAAACATCCAGGAAATCCAGGACACAATGAGAAGACCAAACCTACGGATAATAAGAGTATATGAAAATGAAGATTTTCAACTTAAAGGGCCAGCAAATATCTTCAACAAAATTATAGAAGAAAGCATCCCTAACCTAAAGAAAGAAATGCCCATGAACATACAAGAAGCCTACAGAACTCCAAATAGACTGGACCAGAAAAGAAATTCCTCCTGACACATAATCATCAGAACAACAAATGAAGTAAATAAAAATACAATATTAAAAGCAGTTAGAGAAAAAGGTCAAGTAACACATAGAGGCAGAACTATGAGAATTACATCAGACTTCTTCTTCTTTTTTTTTTTTTTTACCTTAATACTTCTCACCAGAGACTATGAAAGCCAGAAGACCCTGGACAGATGTTATACAGACCTTAAGAGAACACAAATGCCAGCCCAGCAAAACTCTCAACTGCAATAGATGGAGAATCCAAGTATTCCATGACAAAACCAAATTCACACAATATCTTTCCACGAATCCAGCCCTTCAAGGGATAATAAAGGGAAAACACCAACACAAGGAGGGAAAATACACCCTAGAAAAAGCAAGAAAGTAATCCTTCAACAAACCTAAAAGAAGAGAACTGCAAGAACAAAAACACAACTCAAACAACAAAAATAACAGGAAGCAACAATTACTTTTCCTTATTATCTGTCAATCTCAATGAACTCGATTCCCAAATAAAAAAATCATAGATTAACAGACTGGTGACACAAAAAGGACCCAACATTTTGCTGCTTACAGGAAACCCATCTTAGGGAAAAAAACAGATACTATCTCAGAGTAAAAGCCTAGAAAACAATTGTGCAAACAAATGGTCCAAAGAAACAAGCTGGAGCAGCCATTCTAATATTGAATAAAATCGACTTCCAATCCCAAGTTGGAAAAAATGACAAGGAGAGGTACTTCATACTCATCAAAGATAAAATCTACGAAGATGAACTCTTAATTTTGAATATCTATGCTCTAAATGTAAGGGCAGCTGCATTCATTAAAGAAACTTTAGTAAAGTTCAAAGCACACATTGCACCTCACATAATAACAGTGTGAGACTTCAACACCTTACTTTTATCAATGGACAGATCCTGGAAATAGAAACTAAACAGAGACACATGGAAACTAACAGAAGTTATGAAACAAATGGATTTAACAAATATCTCCAGAACATTTTATCCTAAAACAAAAGGATATACGTTCTCAGTACCTCACGGTAGCTTCACCAGAACTGACCATATAATTGGTCACAAAACAGACCTCAACAGATACAAAAAATTATTGAAATTATCCCATGCATCCTATCAGATCACCACGGACTAAGGCTGATCTTCAATAACAACATAAATAATGGAAAGCCAACATTCACATGGAAGCTGAACAACACGCTACTTAACGATACCTTGGTAAAGGAAGAAATAAAGAAAGAAATCAAAGAATTTTTAGAGTTTAATGAAAATTAAGCAACAACATACCCAAACTTATGGGACACAATGAAAGCAGTCCTAAGAGGAAAACTCATAGCTCTGAGTGCCTCTAAAAAGAAATGAGAGAGAACATACACTAGCAGCTTGACAGCACACCTAAAAGCTCTAGAAC
>NC_034604.1:419477-423085 GCF_900095145.1 Mus pahari | reverse complement strand
GGGGAGGGTATAGGGGACTTTCAGGATAGTATTTGAAATGTAAATGAAGAAAATATCTAATAAAAAGTTGTCAATTTCTCCCTTGAAGTGACCAATTTCAGCATTTTGTATATTCTATAAGCATTGAGATTCATAATTTCCTGTTTAGCAGAAACCATTGCTAATAAGCTCAGGTCTTAATAGGTCATTTATCTTAAATTTCAGGTTTATAATATTCATCTTCAATGGATTCTAAAGAACCTGATTTCAAAGACTTGCTGGCTGGGCATCTTGGAGCATGTCTATAATCCCAGTACTTCAGAAGTAGAATCAGCAAGATCTGGAGTTCAAGCTCATCTTCAGCTACATTGAAGGATTCCAGGCCAGCCTGGGCTGCATGAGAGCCTGTCTCAAAACAAAGAACCACAAGCAATGACTTGGTGCATCCAGTGTGGGAAGGCACAGAAACTTTAGGAGATAGGTTCTAATGATAGGTTTTCAATCTTAGCGGAGGCAGGTTTTTTTTTTTTTTGTTTGTTTGTTTGTTTGCTGCCTTTTTCTTCTGTGTGTGTACACATGCACACACCTGTGCGTTAAGGAGGAAGGTTGAAGGTCTCTCCATTTTCACTTAATTTTTTTTAAGAGAGTTCTTCACTGAACCAGAAGCCAATTCAGACAGATTGACTGGCCAGCAGGCTACCAGTCACTAATTCTCTGTGACTGCCACAGGTATGTGAGACACTGCCTAGCTCAGTCTTCACATGAGTGTGAAGACTGAAATTTGAACTCAAGTCTTTCTGTTTTCATAGCAAATGTTCTTATCATTAAACCATGCCCCCAGTCCATGATTGCACTTTGGATTCCTGGCCACAAAGGAGCTTTGCCCCGTAGCACTTTCCATCATGATCTTCTGCCAACCACAACCCTTAAAAGCAGAAGGGTAGGTCACAGATGAAAACCTTGGGAATAAATTAGCCTTTTCTCTCACGTATTTGATACAAAGGCTGAAGGACTGTCTTCAGGCCCAAGCATTGCAAACACTGCACTGACAGGCCTTGCCTCTCCTCGAGTCCCTCTCCCTTGCTAAACTCTTAGCTTACATTCCTAAAGCTAGCCACCAAGGTCCATTCCCTATTAGTCATATCCTTATCCCTAACTCATTCCTGAGGCAGATCAACAAGATTTAGCAGTCAAAATTCATTATTTGGCTATAGTGATTAATTAAGAGAAATGGGTCTTCAAGTCCAATTGGCTCCAAACTAAGTTACCTGAGAACTTCCCATCTCATTCTGGCACAGACTTCTCTTTTATCCTTAAAAACTACTCCTACAGAGACACCCATTGCTGTCTTTTCCTGATCCTGAGACAATCCGTCCCTACTCTTTGTGCACACTCCCTTGGGGATGATGATGATGATGATGATGATGATGATGATAAAAAATATCTCTTTTTGTGCTGAGAATTTGGTGTTTAGATATGGCCAGGACCCCTTCCTCAGGACCACCCAATTATCTTAGGGATGCCTCTGGCTTCGACTCCCCCCCCCCATTGCTACTTTGATGGGACTCCCCTAACCCCATCCCCCATTTCTATCCCAGTTGTCTCCTAAAGAATTTAAGGTGACTCCAACTCATAACCAACATTTCTGGTTCACCTTAGCACTCAACAACAGCCTTTATTCCCCCTAGATAATCAAACAAAGTGACAAACTTTACCATTTTGTGAACACATGGAACAATGAAAAAAGATATTCCTCTCCCTTGCTGTGTAGACACCACACATAGTAGCTCTGAGACCATAGCCCAAACAGTCCCAGAATTTGTTCTCATTCTTCATATTAAAACAAAAATAGAGGGCCAGATATGGTGACACCCCAATTCCAGCACCCCAGGGTCCTGGAGACCAGCCTGGTCTATAGAGCAAGTTTCAGGCCAGCTCCAGCTACCTTCTGAGATTCCATCTCAAAAGAAACAAAACAAAAGCAGAGCCTGCCATCACAGTGCAACATGACATGAGAGAGCAATAAACTCAAGGACAACCTGGGCTACTGAGTGAGGTGCTGGCAGAAAGGAAGGAAGAAAGAAAGGAAGGAAGGAAGGAAGGAAGGAAGGAAGGAAGGAAGGAAGGAAGGAAGGGAAATCAAATACTGAAATATAAAAGAAAAATTTTCAAATGTCAGAAAACTGTGTGGGATATTTTTTCATCCCATAATCTTTCTGCTTGTGTGACTTTTGTCTGTTGAGACAGGGCCTCAAAATATGGGCAAGTATCACAGCTGGACATAGCCTAAAAGCACCCTCCTGTGTACTGGGATTCCAGCTGTGTGCCATCACACCTAGCTTGATTCATAATCTCTATAATCAAGTCAGCCTGGCATTGAGAGGAATCCCCTGACCATACATTCACCTACTGCAGTGTTTTCTCTGAGTGGTTTTTCAGATTTCTTGTTTGTTTGTATGTATGGTTTTTTGTTTTGTTTTATTTTATTTTATTTTAAGACCTTCTACTCACCTAGAAAAGAAAACTTGGAAAAGGAGCTGGAAAGATGAATCAATAGTTAAGAACACAGACTACAATTGCTGAAGACTTGAATTCCCTTCCCAGCATGCATCTCAATTGCCTACAACTATCAGAAACTATAACTCCTGGGGCTCCCATGACCCCCTTCTGACATCATAGTGCAACTGTAATAACATGCACAAATCCATACAGAGACACAATCAAAAATTTTAAAAAAATTAATTTTCTTAACTTACACCCAAAACATACAAACTCTCTGGAAATGTATAGTAGAACAGAAATGTGGCCTTTTGGGTGCAGCTGGTAGCATCCTGGCACCTGATGAGGCTCCCTCACCTTGGCCAGCCTTGCATTGGGGAGAATAAAGAGAGAAATCCAAATCCAAAGCCCAGCTTGGGCTACATAATGGAACCCTTTTTTCAAAACAAACAAGTAAAAAGAAGTGAAGCTGTAAGATTATGATGAGCCTTAGCTTAATGAGGAGCCCTGAGTGAATAATGCAGAGTCTGAGGATCAATGCAAAAGCAAAAAGAATTTATTGATGCAACATGCTGAGGTCATCATCCTGCACCTGAAGGAGAGGTGGCAACCCTGGGCAGCCCATTTGCTGAGTTTTTATACAGTTTCCAGGGGCAAAATAGAGCATCAGCAACTAGGCACAATATGATTGGTGGAACAATGCATCCTTTAAACTGATCGGTCTTTAGGGAATGAGGTAATAGGGGCTTGACTAGCCTCTTCCTTCTAGCCTACATGTTCTCTGAACTGTCTCTTGCAATGGCTCTGAGCTGACCTCTTCATTTCTCCCCCTTTCTTTGTGCATGCTTCAATCCTGAAGCTATTGCTGGTATTCTGAATCTCATATTCCTGGTCTTCTGTATCTAGTTCTTTGTATCTCTTCTTAACAAAAGTGACCAAGTGGTTCAAAATGCAGGGCCCAAAAGTTGACAATAGGAGGAGAACAATTAGGGGTCCTAGCAGAGTGAATATGAGGGTGGTTAACCAAGGGGATGAGTTAAACCAAGATTCTAACCAGCCCAGACTCTGCTCTGTTCTCTCTCTCTCTCTCTCTCTCTCTCTCTCTCTCTCTCTCTCTCTCTCTCTCTCTC
>NC_034604.1:410899-419312 GCF_900095145.1 Mus pahari | reverse complement strand
AGTCTAATCCCCTCCTATTCTGTAGTACTACTTGTGATAATGAATTTAGTGATTCTTTAAGGTGATTGATGGAAGTTTCTGTTACCTCTATATCTAAATGAGTGGCTGCCCTCAGCCTGTAAGACTAAAGCAGAGGTTCTGGTGGCTGCCCCAGTCACCCACTACCCCAACAAAAGGGGGACAGTGAGTGCTGTAACAGGTTTGGCAGACAGGCACATAAGATGGGGGAAGGAACCATAATCTAAAGGTACCACCAGGCGATCATGATCTTGCTCATAATCTTGAGCTTGAACAGATTGTCTGTCTTCTGTATCATCCAGCAGGGGTCTCTGGGGAGCAGGGTGTCTGCAGGTTTCACATGGGAAGTGTGCACCCAGGCCGAAATACTGTCCACCTTGAGGGCTGTGGGAATGGCTAGCAGTGCCAGGAAGGGTCCCTCCCATCAGGGTTCCAGCAACTGTACTCGATGCCACCTTACATAGATCCAGTCACCAGTCTGGAATCAGTGAATGGTCTCCAGCATCCCTGGAGCATTTAAGGCAGTCAATTTGGGCCAAATCTCATGTTATATTGATTGAAGGGCTTGGGACCTCAAGAAGAGGTTCTTATCATTGAGTTGGAATACCTCCAGGGAGGGCCCAGTGGACACCAAAGGAGTTAGGGTACCAAACAAGATCTCAAAAGGGGTCAGGTAAAAATGGTAGGGGGTGTTCCAGGCTGGGAACAGGGCCAAGGGGAGGATCACCACCCAGTCTGAGCCAGTCTCCAAGGTCAATTTAGTCAAGGTCTCTTTTAAGGTTCTATTTGTTCTCTCTACCTGCCCTGAACTATGGGGATGGTACACACAATGGAGCTTCCAATTAGTCTCCAATGTCTCTGCCAATCCCTGACTTACCTTACAGACAAAAGCAGGACCACTGTCCGATCCAATTACCTTGGGCACTCTGAACCTCAGGAAAATTTCCTTTAATATTTTCTTAGCTACCATGGAAACTGTTTCCTGCTTGGTGGGGAAAGCCTCAACCCATCCACAGAAAGTATCCACAAACACTAGAAGGTATTTGCAAGCATATTTTCCTGGCTTAACTTTTATACTCCAGGCCATTCTCCCCTAGGTCTTTTGCCCTGTTTACTCTTGGCTGCATACGCATTCACTTGCTGACACACCTTACACTGGTCTACTATCTCTCCGGCCCAAAACATGAGGTCTATTGTATATTCTTTAGGTCCATTAACTGCTCAGACAAGCTTTTAATCCCCTAAATGAGTCCATCTGTGCATTTAGCCTAGTAAGTCTTTTGCTTGTTTTCTGGGGAGTACAGTTTTTCCTTTTTATGTGTGCCACTGCCCTTCCTTCTCTAGGTAGTAGTTGGCAGGGTGGTTAGCAATCTGAGCCCTTTCTTCTTCAGTATATTCTAAGTGAGTCCATCCCTTAGCCCAATCCCGTTTCCCAGCAGGTGTTTCTTGCAGGCCCATAACCAGGATAGGCTCCTGCATAGCCACTTCTTGAGCCACTTGATCTGCCTGGTTGTTGCCCCAGGCCACTGAGTCCCTTTCCCTTCTGATGTCCTGGGCAATAAATAGTACTCATAGTTGATGGCTTCATCAGGGCATCCAAGAGATCCAAGATATCCTGCCTGTTTATTTTTTTCCCTCTGATGTGAGCAGTCCTCCCTCTTGGTGTATAGCCCTGTGGACGTGAGCTGTGGCAAAGGCATACTTGCGATCCGTGTAGATGTTGATCTTGTTGCCTGACCCCAGGTCCAAGGCTTTGGTCAGAGCTCTCAGCACTGCCTCTTAAGCTAACATTCCTGGAGGATGCAGTTCCAACCAGACCACCTGGCGTCCATCCACAATGGTGGCCTTTGCCTTGCATTGTCCCTCCACCAGGTAGCTGCTGCCATTAGTGAACCAGGTCACCTCAGCATCAGGAAGCAGCCAATATGACCAATCCTTTGGCATCCCTGGTCATCAGCTAGAATCTGTTGGCAATCATGAGCTACCAGGTCAAGGTCGGGGTCAGGTAACAATATCTTTCCAGAAATCCAGCCTTACAAAAGATAATAGCTGGAAAACACCAACACAAGAAGAAAAAGAACATGCTAGAAAAAGCAAAAAAAAGTAATCTTTTGTGAACAAACCCAGAAGATAGACACACAAACATAAAGGTAACATCAAAAACAACAGTAAGCAACAATCACTATTCCTTAATATCTCGTAACATCAATGGACTCAATCCACCAATAGAAAGATATAGGCTAACAGACTGGATACATAAACAGGATCCAGCATTTTGCTGCTTACAGGAAACTCACCTCAATGTCAAAGATAGACACTACCTAAGAGTAAAGGACTGGAAAACAATTTTCCACGCAAATGGTCCCAAGAAACAAGCTGGAATAGCCATTCTAATATCGAATAAAATTAACTTTCAACCTAAAGTTATCAAAAAAGATAAGTAAGGACACTGCATGGACATCAAAAAAAAAAAAAAAAAAAACTACCAAGAACTCTCAATTCTGGACATCTATGCTTCAAATGCAAGGACACCCACATTTATAAAAGAAACTTTACTAAGCACACAGTGTACCTCACACAATAATAGTGAGAGACTTCAACACCCCACTCTTATCAATGAACAGATCATAGAAACAGAAACTAAACAGAGACACAGTGTAACTAAAAGAAGTTATGTACCAAATGAATTTAACAGATATTTACAGAACATTTCATCCTAAAGCAAGTGAATATACCTTCTCCTCAGCACTTCATTGTACCTTCTCCAAAATTGACCATATAATCAGTCACAAAGCAAGTCTCAACATATATAAGAAGATTGAAAGAATTCCATGCGTCCTATCAGGTCAAAATGGTCTTCAATAAAAACAGAAACAATAGAAAGCCCACATACACATGGGAGGTAAACAGCACTCAGCTCTATGATAACTTGCTTAAGGAAGAAATAAGAAACAAAGACTTCTTCAGATTCAATGAAAATAAAGGCACAACATACTTATGGGAACACAATGAAAGCAACGTAAGAGGAAAACTCATTGTTCTTAGTGCCGCCTAAAAGAAACTCGAGAGAGTATACACTAGCAGTTTGACAGCATATCTGAAAGCTCTACAACAAAAAGAAGCAAACACACACAAGAGTAATAGATTGCAGGAAATAATCAAACTCAGGGCTGAAATCAACCAAGCAGAAACAAAAAGAACTGTACAAAGAATCAACAAAACTAGAAGCTGGTTCTTTGAGAAAATCAACCAGATGGATAAACCCTTAGCCAGAATAACCAGAGGACACAGAGACAGTATCCAAATTAACATAATCAGAATTGAAAAGGGAGACATAACAGAAACTGAGGAAATTCAAAAAATCATCAGCTTCTATTACAAAACCCTACATGGAACAAAACTGGAAAATCTGGATGTAATGGACAATTTTCTAGACAGATACCAGGTACCAAAGTTAAATCAGATAAACCATCTAAACAGTTCCATAGCCCCAAAGAAATAGAAGCAGTCATTAAAAATCTCCCAACAAAAACAAGCCCATGACCAGATGGGTTTAGTGCAGAATTTTATCAGACATTCAAAGAAAAACTAATACCAATACTCTTCAAATTAGTCCACAAAAATTGAAACAGAAGGAACACTACCCAATTCATTCTATGAAGTCACAATTATGCTTATACCTAAACCTCTCAAAGACCCAACAAAGCAAGAGAACTTCCGGACAATTTCACTTTTGAATGTTGATGCAAAAATATGCAATAAAATTCTCACAAATGGAATCCAAGAACAAGTCAAAATGATCATCCATAATGATCCAGTAGGCTTCATCCCAAGAATGTGGGGATGGTTCAATATACAGAAATCCATCAACATAGTCCACTCAAAGAAAAGAAAAAACACATGATCATTTTATTAGATGCTGAGAAAGCATTTAACAAAATCCAACACAGCTGGCCATGGTGGCTCATACCTTTAATCCCAGCACTTGGGAGGCAGGGGCAGGCGGATTTCTGAGTTCGAGGCCAGCCTGGTCTACAAAGTGAGTTCCAGGACAGCCAGGGCTATACAGAGAAACCCTGTCTCGAACCGCCCGCCCCCCCCAAAAAAAAATCCAACATGCCTTCATGATAAAAGTCTTGGAAATATCAGGAATTCAAGGCCTATAAGTAAACATAGTAAAAACAGTCTACAGCAAACCAGTAGCCAACATCAAAGTAAATGGAGAGAAACTTGAAGCAATCCCACTAAAATCAGGGACTAGACAAGGCTGCCCACTTTCTCCCTACCTACTCATTATAGTACTCAAAGTCCTAGCCAGAGCAATTAGACAACAAAAGCAGGTCAAAGGGATACAAATCGGAAAGGAAGAACTCAAAATATCACTATTTGCAGATGGTATGAGAGTATACTTAAGTGACCCCCAAATGTTCCACCAGAGAACTCCTAAACCTGATAAGCAACTTCAGCACAGCCGCTGGATATAAAATTAACTCAAANAAATCAGTGTCCTTCCTCTACTCAGAGGATAAACAGGCTGAGAAAGAAATTAGTGAAATAACACCTTTCACAATAGTCACAAACAATATAAAATACCTTGGTGTGACTCTAACCAAGCAAGTGAATGATCTGTATGACAAGAACTTCAATTGTCCAAAGAAAGAAATCAAAGATCTCAGAAGATGGAAAGATCTCCTAAGCTTGTAGATTGGCAGGATTAATATAGTAAAAATGGCCATCTTGACAAAAACAATCTGCAGATTCAGTGCAATCCCCTTCAAAATTCCAACTCAACTCTTCATAGAGTTAGAAAGAGCATTTTGCAAATTCATGCGGAATAACAAAAAACCCAGTATAGCGAAAACTATTCACAGCAATAAAAGAACTGTAGAATCATCATCCCTGACCTCAAAAATTGCACAGAGCAATAGTGATTAACAAAAAAAAAAAAAAAAGGAAGGTAGATCAATGCAACAGAATTAAAGATGCAAAAATGAACTCACAAACCTATGGTCACTTGATCTTTGACAAAAGAATTAAAACCATCCAGTTGAAAAAGGACAGCATTTTCAACAAATGGTGCTGGTTCAACTGGCGGACAGCACATAGAAGAATGCAAATGAGTCCATTCTTATCTCCTTGTACAAATCTCAAGTCCAAGTGGATGAAGGACCTCCACATAAAATCAGATACACTGAAACTAAGAGAAGAGAAAGCAGGGAAATGTCTTGAGCACATGGGCACAGGGGAAATTTTCCTGAACAGAACACCAATGGCTTATACTCTAAGATCAAGAATTGCCAAATGGGACCTCATAAAATTGCAAAGATTCTGTAAGACAAAGGACACTGTCCATAGGAAAAAATGGCAACCAACAGACTGGGAAAAGATCTTTACCAACCCTACATCTGATAGAGGGCTAATATCCAATATATACAAAGAAGTTAGACTCCAGAGAACCAAATAACTATTTTAAAAATGGGGTACAGAGCTAAACAAAGAATTCTCAACTGAGGAATACCGAGTGGCTGAGAAGCACCTAAAGAAATGTTCAATATCATTAGTCATCAGGGAAGTGCAAATCAAAACAACCCTGAGATTCTACCTCACACCAGTCAGAATGGCTAAGATCAAACACTCAGTGAGAGCAGATGTTGGAGAGGATAAGGAGAAAGAGGAACACTCCTCCCTTGCTGGTGGGATTTGCAAGCTGGTACAACCACTCTGGAAATCAGTATGGTGGTTCCTCAGAAAATAGGGCATAGTATTTCCTAAGGACCCAGTTATACCACTCCTGGGCATATACAAAAGATTTTCCAACATATAACAAGGACATATGCTCCATTATGTTCATAGCAACCTGATTTATAATAGCCGAAATCTGGAAAGAACCCAGATGCTCTTCAGTAGAAGAATGGATACAGAAAACGTGGTACATTTACACAATTGAGTACTACTCAGCTATTAAAAACCATGACTTCATGAAATTCTTAGGTAAATGGATGGAACTAGAAAATATCATCTTGAGTGAGATAACTCAGTCACAAAAGAACACACATGGTATACATTCACTGCTAAGTGGATATTAGCCCAAAAGCTCCAAATACCCAATATACAATTCACAGACCACATGAAGCTCAAGAAGAAGGAAGATGAAAGTGTGGATGCTTCTATTTGTCTTAGAAGAGGGAACAAAATACCTATGAGAGGTGATACAGAGACAAAGTGTGGAGCAGAGACTGAAGGAAAGGCCATCCAGAGACTGCCCCACCTGGGAATCCATCCCATACACTGTTACTAAACCCAGACACTATTGTGGATGCCAAGAAATGCTTGCTGACAGGAGCCTNATANANCTGTCTCCTGAGAGGCTCTGTCCAAGCCTGACAAATACAGAGGATACTTGAATCAACCATTGGACTGAGCACGAGGTCCCCAATGGAGGAGTTAGAGAAAGCACTGAAGCAGCTGAAGGGGTTTTCAGCCCCACAGGAGGAACAACAATATCAACCAACCAGACCACCCCCCCAGAGCTCCCAGGGACTAAACCACCAACCTAAGAGTACACATGGAAGGAACCATGGCTCCAGCCACATATGTAGCAGAGTATGGCCTTGTGGGACATCAATGGGAGGAGAGGCCCTTGATCTGTGAAGGCTTGATGCTCCAATGTATTTGAATGTCAGGACAGGGGAAGTAGGAGTTGTTGGGTGGGTGGAGGGGACACCCTCATAGTAGCAGGGGTTGGGGGAATGAGAGGGTGTTTTTTAAAGGGGAAACCAGGAAAGGGGATAACATTTGAAATGCAAATAAAGAAAATATCTAATAAAAATATGTTAAAAAAATAAAAATAAAAACCCTACAAGTGTATTCCTGGTCACAACCATGGGTCAAACGAACTTACTTCTACTTGAGATGAAAGCTGAAAGGACCTTAGAGAGGTGCTCTGCATCCCAACTCCCCAGTCTCAGTCCTTATCCTCAGGGATCCAGCTATGCTTCTTAAATAAAGTTCTCAATTATCCTTGTACAACTTACCAATAAAGCCTTTTTGAAAACTTTTCTTTCTGTGGATTTCTCTTTCTTGGATCTCATCTCTCTGCTGGAATGGAGACTAGAAAACAAGATGATGGTATCCTATCCCGGGTTCCAAAAGCAACTTGAGAAGGAAAGCTTTTACTTCAGATCCTGTTAGTAGTCCGTTACTAAAGGAAGGTCAGAGCAGGAACTCAGGGTAGGAACCTGGAAGCAGGAACTGCTACAGAAGCCATGGAGAAATGCTGCTTATTTGGCTAACTCTGTATGGCTTTCTCAGCTTGCTTTTAAACAACTAAGAACCACTTGTCCAGATGTGAGATAACCCACAGTAGACTTGACTCTCTGCATCAATCAGTAATCAATAAAATGCTTCATGACCCTGCCTACAGGCCAACCTGACAGAGGCGCTTTCTCATTTGACATTCCCTCTTCCCAAATGACCCCAGTTGACAAAAAATAAATGAATAAATAAATAAATCGCTGCACCCTTCAGTCATAGAACATACAGTTATATGCAAACTACTATTCTCCCATGATGTGTACATTGATTTTATCAGAAATCTGCAGCAAACTAACTTAGGCATAAAAGGTAATGAGTGTTTCTTTAAATTGGAAAGTTAGAGAACTGGATATCCAAGTCCAATTGGCTCCAAACTTGTTAAATCAGTTGTCTTTCGACTTACCCACCCATCTGTCTGTCTATCAAGCCACCCAAAATCCAATCATATATAAGTATGTGTGTTGTATATGTTATATATATATATATATATATATATATATATATATATATATATATTATCCTACAAATATATATTGACACACATTCATCACTTAACCATCCTTCCTTCCATGTTTCCATGCATGCATCTACTGATTTATTCTCTGGTAGTTTCTACTGCATCATAAGAAAAAAGATCCCTAGCTCCGGGATTTTATCTCTTTGGGGGAGATCACTGTTTTTCAACATATCAGTCTCTGAAAAGGAGTTTGCCTGGTCTGACTAGGTCTCATACTCACTCTTTGATAGGAGTGAGGCTAGTTGCAAACTCTTAATTGGCTAGCCCATAAGAAGCATACAGAACACAATAATTTCAGATAAACAAGTAGTAAGAGACTCTGTTGTATAGGTTCTGTTGTAAGGCAATGCCAACAACTTTGTGGTATGTAATGGGTGGCATACTATAACACATAAACTCCTAAAACTCTAACAGGCATTTAAATATATTTAGAGAAAATTTCTCTATTGCACATGTGTGCATACACATAGCAAAAACCATTCTCAACAATAAAAGAACCTCTGGTGGAATCACCATGCCTGACCTTAAGCTGTACTACAGAGCAATTGTGATAAAAACTGCATG
>NC_034604.1:366755-408909 GCF_900095145.1 Mus pahari | reverse complement strand
AAAAAAAAAAAAAGAAAAAAATTCAGTTGAGGGCTGGAGAGATGGCACAGAGGTTAACAGTAGTGGCTGCTCTTCCAGAGGTCCTGAGTTCAATTCCCAGCAACCACATGGTGGCTCACAACTATCTATAATGATTTTTGATGCCCTTACCTGGTATGTAGATGTATATGCAGATAGGGGACTCATACATAAAATATTATCTTATATTATTAATATCATATTATTATAAAATATTTTAAAATTCAGTTGAAAGGGTAGTGAACATTTTCATAGGAAAGTAAACCAAACATGTCTTTATTGGATATTAGATTTGTTAATTCTTTGATGCTAAATAACCTTATGTAAATTGTTCAAGAAACAGAAGAGATGAGAGTTTTTTAGGCACTCTCTTTTTCAGGAGCCATATTTTGGACACTAAACTATTTCTTCCACTTAGGACCCAGAAGCTAGAATCTCATGGAATCAATGAAGTGTAAATGAGCCTCCTAAAAGGTAGAGAGAGGGAAGAAAGGCCTCTGAGTTCTGATATACAGTGTGGAGAGTACGGGTCAACAGGAAAAAAAAAAAAAAAGGTCATTTAAACAAAGATCCCCAAGACGCCTACAAACGTGTCTCATCACACACGCTGGCGAGAGAGGTTGTCAGACCACCAAACGCAACTTTCTGACTGTCTTTAAAGACACTGCTTATAACCTTTGAGGAAGAGTGAAATCCAACAGGCCTGCTTTCAAAAAGGAGCTGATTGTCCACGGTGAGTTAGGAAAACCCTTTTCCTGCCTGACCTGTCAATGCAGTTACCTCAGTGGCGCAGACCAGGGGAGGGTGGGAGTCTGCAGCTAAAAGACCAGTTGTAAATGGCTGCAGGTAAAGACACCATTTGCTGCTCCTTCTGCTCCTTAGGAGCACCACACATGTTTTAGAGTATTGTCTACAGTGTCTTCAGTTTGCTCCTGTCCTCCTTCGAATCTTTCCGCTCTTAGGGAAAGGCGTGTGATAACAGATGTACAATTTGTAGCTGGGCATTCTACAGACATACCCTCTACCCTTTGACCAGCTGTGCTCTCTCTGTGTTAGCCGTCATTCAGGGCAGGTTTTTCCAATGCTAGCAAGGCTATTTCATATGCAGCCTTTGATCCCTTCCAGAGTAGCACATGGTGGCACAGGTTATAAGCCCAGCACTGAAAGGCTGAGACAAGAAGAGGGAAATTTCTATGCTGGCTTGTGCTACAGCAGAGAGACCCTACCTCAAAATAAACACACAAGGAAGACATGGAAGGTTTTTAATGTAGCAGCTTCTGCACCCTGGTGTGCATTCCCAGACAGGCCTGATTCATACCTCCTAAAAATGCATTTCTGTTTTCCTTGAGATGGAGTTTCATTAAGCCCAGGATGGCTTTGAACTCCTGGGATCCTGCAATTCGCAGACCATAGCCTTCACAGCAGCTGGAAGTGGGCCTGGAAGTGAGAATTACCACTCTTGACTTGAATATACGGCTCCTTTCCTTGTTGCTGTTGTTTTGGTTCAGACTTTTATTGTTGTTTGCTTGCTTTTTTAAACTTTGTTTTGTTTTCCTCATTTGTTTGGGTTTTGACTTAAGGGCTTTCTCTGCAGTCCAGACTGACTTTGATCTCACTAAACTCACTTCGCAAATAGCAATGCTGTTCTGTTTTTTACTGTGTAGAAGGTTCTATACAGTACTGTTGCAATTCTATATTAATTTCAATGAGCTCACAGCTTTTCTAAGTATTGTTTCTGGGGCCCAAGACAAGAGTGAAAGTTGGAAGGTGGGGGCTCAAGTCTTCAGAAATCAAAAACCTCATTTTCACATTGGATTTCAGATCTGTCAGAGATGAAATGAGTCCCAGAGGAAAACTGGAAGAGTTTGACCACATGTTCTCTCATGGCTCCATACATGCACACTTCTAGACACTGGTGGACAGCCAGACTCGTGCTAGTGGCCCAATTCCCTGGCCAGCTCCTCCCTCACAAGAGTCTCATTCAAGGTGTAGCTTTATTTTGAGTTGCTGAAGGCACTGGGGTTTGGCTCTGTGGTAGAGCGCATGCCTACTGTGCCTGAGGTCTTGAGTTCTATCCCCTGCACTGGTAAGCACATGAGCCACAGCTACCAAGAACCAGTAAGCCCAAACCAGAAAGCCTGGTGAAGGACCTCTGCACTCATCAGTACAAAGAAGTCAGTCAAGAAGCACCCTACTTCTGCCATCTTCCTGAGGTCTCAGCAAAGCTATCAGAAGATAAAATGACAATAAATTTAATGTGAAGAGCTTTAATTGCCTTTTATTTACAATGTTAAACTCAAGTGATGCTTCACTCCATAAATCCGAATAAGTGTATGGCTAGTATGCAGGCAATGTGTCAGCCAACCGCAGCCTGAAAGAGTGGAAGACAAATAAGCTGCTCCTTTTCAAATTGGTCATCTCAGTTATTTTGCTACAGTAACACAAAGCTCACAAAGGAGCCATGAAAAACAGGACTTCCTGTTGCTCTAGAAGGGGTGAGGAGAGGTGGAGGGGAGGGGGGAAACTTCTCTCCTGCTCCCTCTCCCTCTCCCTTTGTCTCATTTCCTGGAATAAACAGTTTATTCTTGCTGGCAGGAGGGTTCCTTGTCACTATTTTGATCCGTTCTACTGTGCCTAGGTTAGTGCTCTCTTCAAACCAGTGGATTCCTGTAAGTTGTACCCAGCAGTACGCGTTTGGGCACATTTCTAGAGTCCTCTGAAGCCACATGGAAGAACCCTTTACTATCAAGTATCAGGAAAGAAGGCCTTCTCTCTCATGGTGGTTATGTGATTTTCAACCCAGGGAATAGAAATGTGAGCTATATACAGCAGCACACTCCTGTAGCTCTACCACCCTGAGACAGGAGAACTGGGGGTTTAATCTCAGATGGGAATACACAAGGAGAGTCTGGAGAGAGGGAGGAGGAAGGGAGGGACGGACACACACTTTTGTGTGCATTAACCCACCACTCACTTTGCAGTTTCTCTCCCTACTGGCTTAGTTTTTACTTTGCTTAACCGTTCCAAATTTGCACTTCTTGCCAGTTCATGCCTGAAATTCCAGGACTCAGGAGACTTCATGAAGTAGAAGGATTGTCTTGACTTTGAAGCCAACCTGGGCTACATAGTAAGATCATGTCTCAACAAACAAATGTGTACTGCACAAGAAAATAAGAGAACATATGTATTCATTCAAATCCATAGCACTCCCCAGGAAGAGGGCAGGATGGAGCAGGTCTGCCCTCTCTGCCCAGCTTCAGTGTAGTCCTGACTGACTCCTGGCCCCTACTTTATCCCCAAGTCTCTTTTGCTTGTCAGCAGGCAGCCAGGTTCTCATCTAGCCACCAACCTTTTTCCATGATGAAAATGAAGCATCTTCTCGAATTTCTTTTTTAAATTCTCCAAGCTGTGTATGTGACAAAAAGGAAAGGCTTCTTCTCTCAGAGCCCACGGGAGTTCAAGTTCAAACGTTGCGTGCTGGTGGCAAACAACTTTTCTCATTCTGTTTATGTTTCTGCCCCACAATTTTAAATGACTCATACATCTGAAAAATAATGCCTCTTAGGTTGGGGGAAGGATGGCTTCCGAGGTAGCTGCTGTTCACACTGTAAGGGGTGCATCACACAGAAAGCACACACTAAAGAATTTAGGGGTTTATTTTAACCCAAACATTCAGGCTCCAAATTTCATATTTGTCTCTGAATTTTTTATTTCCCTTTTCATTCAGCCATCCAGTTTTGCCTTATTGTTGCAATTCCTCTGAGGGCAGGATTGGATCGAAGGTGGAAACTATGTTCTCTTTCTAACCTGCAGACCGCTGCATCACAATTTGAGCCATTTTATTCAGTAGTTGTAAACTAATCATAGTATTGTAGTAAAGCAAATGTAGATAAAGATCAAAAGAATGACTGCTCTTCTGTGAAGGCCTTTAGGTTTTGACATCATGAAATTATGAAAATAACAAAGGATTTTCAAAAAGGAGAGAGGAGCTTTTCAGCTTTCCTGTCGGAGGAGACTACGGTGCAACTTTCTTCAGTATTCCAGAATCCAGGTTCATCCTGCACCAGCCGCCTTTTTTTTTTTTTTTGTTTTTTCGAGACAGGGTTTCTCTGTGTAGTCCTGGCTGTCCTGGAACTCACTCTGTAGACCAGGCTGGCCTCGAATTCAGAAATCCGCCTGCNTCTGCCTCCCAAGTGCTGGGATTAAAGGCATGCGCCACCACGCCCAGCTACCAGCCGCCTTTACCATGACGCCCAAGTTCGACCCCAACGAGATCAAGGTCGTGTATTTGAGGTACACCGGAGGCAAGGTACGGCTCTACATCTGCCTTGGCCCCTAAGATCGGTCCTCTGGGTCTGTCTCCGAAGAAAGTTGGTGATGACATTGTCAAGGCTACCAGTGACTGGAAAGGTTTCAGAATTACAGAGAACCTGACCATCCAGAACAGACAGGCCCAGACTGAGGTGTGCCCTCTGCCTCTGCCCTGATCATCAAAGCCCTCAAAGAGCCACCAAGAGACAGGAAGAAGCAGAAGAACATTAAACACAGTGGGAACATTACTTTTGATGAGATTGTCAACATTGCCCGGCAGATGGGACACCGGTCTTTGGCTAGAGAACTTTCTGGAACTATCAAGGAGATCCTGGGTACTACATAGTCTGTGGGCTGAAATGTGGATGGCTGCCACCCTCATGACATCATAGATGACATCAACAGTGGTACAGTGGATTGCCCAGCTAGTTAAGAAGCAACAAGAAAATATTTCAATAAAAGACTATCTGATAACCAAAAAAGAAAAAGGGGGGGAGAGAGAAAGAGAAAGAGGAGAGGAAGAGGAGAAGGAAGAGGAGGAGGAAGGAAGGAGGAGACGGAGACAGAGAAAAGTGAGGCCAGCTAGCTGGCTCAATGTACAAAGGCTTGAGGAGCTGAGTTGGATCCCCAGAACCCACTTGTTGGAAGGAGAAAACCCAACTTCCACCAGTTGTCCTTGGACCTCCAGATGTGTATCATGCATGTTCACACATATGCAGAAAGTGGAACCCAGGAATGTAGCTGGAGCCGAGCCCTTGTTTCTCTGGCTCATGGAACTTCAGTCCTTAGCACCAGGGAGAAACACAGAGAGGAGACAGAGTGGAGAAGGAAGGAAAAAGAGGGGTGATATCAAACGGAGGATGGGAAGGGGAGGCCCTTGTTTTTATACAAACCATTAAAAATCTTCATAGGCCCTACCATCCTGCTCTCTCTCTCTCTCTCTCTCTCTCTCTCTCTCTCTCTCTCTCTCTCTCTCTCTCTCTTCCTCCCTCCCTCCTGTGCAGGCTAGAATTTGCTGGCAGCTATTTTAAACATGAAGTTTGGGGTTAGTAACATGTAAAATATGGAGTCTAACTTATCCAGCCCCCAAGTGACATTTCTACTTCTGTGACCAAGTAGTCTCCTGGGTACTAACCTGATTTGGGGTGGGGGAGGGAAACAAGAAAACATTTTTTGCACTTTTGTGAGAACTTGGGTAAACTAGAATCTATTCCATTTAAAAACTGTGCACAGCTAAGTCCTCACTGGGCCAAGTGTGGATGTAAGCAGCTCGTTAAGAAAGGACAATCTGACCTTGAGCATGCCCTTCCCCTGTCCTGGAGTGAGAACTTAGCTGCATCTTTGTGTCTTCTTTGTGCTCTGAGTGCCATCAAGAGTGCTTCCCCAAGTTTCCTCCTGTAAGATTCCCTCCAGTTCTGCCTCAGCTCCCCAGGCCATGAATGGCCCTTGTCCTGCCATCACCAGAGTTCTCTGTTATCTTGATTGCTCTTTTAAACAAACCCCTTCTTATAGGCTCTTCTAAAGTCCCTCCCATCAGGACCTACTGTCTGTCTCAGCAACCCCACATAGTAGGCACTCAATAAATATTTGTCAGCTGATTTCTGAAGCATCTGGGGAGCTGGCGCCTGAAGTGCTTTTCCTGCATTTAGGTCTCTCTCCCAGGCTGGAGGCCACAGTTTAACAAAGCCAGGCAAGGTCACAGGGAGCCTGGAAAAGCTTTCAAGTTGAATAATGAGAAGCGATGTTAATTACTGACGGGGCCATTTAGACAGAAGAAAAATGCTGTCTCTTATTAATTTTGCTAAAATGGACACACTCTTGTCTGTGGCTAATGGTTAACAAAAGCCTTCCTTTTTGGAGACAGAACAGGAAAATAACAGCTACAAAAAGACCCCCAGAGCCACCACACAGAGACGTCCTGTCCCCATAGTCTGTACTGGCCAGAGATAACCTATCCTGCTTTTTTAAAAAAGATAGAGTTGGAAATGTATCCATGAGTGCTTCAAAGGCTCATTTGGAATGAGATGTTGGAACAGGACACAGTGAGGTTCAGCTTCAGAGGCCAGGCTGCCTGAAAGAGAAAGCAGTCAAGTTCTGTGTTCATTTTAGCAGCGAGGGGGACTTGAAAAGAGAAGGAGCTAAAACAAACAAAACAAAACAAAAACATCTCGTGTAGAATAGAAATTCCTCCAGGTAGTGGGAGCACTAATTTACTTAAGTAGAAAGAGCTGGTTCTGCAGGCTAAGGTCGAAGCTATGGGTAAGCCTCTAGACTGCCAGACTTCCCAAGTGCACCCCCACTTTCAATCTCAGCATGGGGCTTGGCAGTCTTGAACTTCAAGTGGACCTGTTTAAGCTGATCAGAGGAAGCAGGCTGACAGTGAGCTGATTAGAAACCTGTCAGAGACTCTTCACTGAAGGGGGACAGAGTCTGTGACATCCCCACCCCCATGAGCTTGCAGAGGAACCCTGTGTGGTAATAAAGAAGAGGTTGGGGGCTTGTGGGTAGAAGGAGGGAAGTGACTGTTATAGAACAGGGCCAGATCCCTGCCAGCTTTACTCCTCTTGGCAAGCTCTGCTTGGTAGGAGTGTTTGAAGATACCAGGGGAAAAGATAACATAGGCAGGAGGGGCTAGTCTTGAGGAGACAAGATCAAGCTGTTTTCTTGACCCAGGCCTATCTCTAGCCTGCCAAAAACTAGCCATCTATCACAGACCCATAAATAGGTTGCAAACAGAGAGTAAAATGCTACTTTCCACAGTACAAACTTGGGGGGAAACGTGTGGCTGATCTGGAGTCTTCCACAACACAGAGACAAAAAAGTATTCATTTGTCTCCAAGATTGGAGTGGGGACCAGGCATTTAAGAGACACATTGTTCCCTAGAAGTGATGCACTGCTTTGCAGGCAACCTCTCATAGACAGAGTGTCCACTATGCAGTCTAAGGACAGGAGCCACACACCACCCTATCTGTCTCCCTGTCCAAAGTGCCTTTATCAGCAGCAACAGCGTGCGGGTTCAGGATTTGCTGTGGAAGTGCCCTGCTGGTTGACCTAAGATAAGGGTAGGGGCCCAGGAGGAGCCTGCCTGGCATCTGCCTGGAAAAACTATCTGTGACTTGCCACCTTCTAGCACAGGATAGCAGTTTAGACTACAGCAGCTTCAAATGAAGATGAAGTTTACAAATTAGCTTTGAATAAATATTATCCTTCCTGTCTCCAATGAAGAGTTTGAAAAAAAGGAACTCCATTCAGCTCCTAAATACACAGAATCAAACTTAAACCATCCCAACCTGGCATCATCCCTGAGTGTTCCCCAAATAGCATGATGATGTCATACTTCTCATCCCCCCATTCCAGCCACCCATCCTCCTAAAAATAACCTTGCATGGTTTTAAAAGGGAAAAAGAAAGTCTCAAAATATGTCTTTAAAATTTTTCCCTTAAACCACTAAGCAATAAAAGTGAGCCTTCTCTTTCCTGTTTATCCATCTCCTTGAATCAGTGTGTGTGTGTGTGCGTGTGTGTGTGTGTGTGTGTGTGTGTGTGTGCTGTCCAAAGGCCTTCAGAACGTTATACAAAAAGCAAAAACTGTCTCCAAAATAATTTTAGCTTAGGTATTCTTACTTCTGAGGCTTTCTTACTTTTGCAGATTTTCCCTTTGTTCATCACTGTTGGCTAAAGTTGAGAGCAACCAACTTTTTGTTTTGAGGCCCTTTGAAAAGTACAATTATATTCATGGGAGGGTGCAAATTAAGGAGATGCTAACATTAGGACACAGACTATTCAAGTACTCTCTGAGCCTCAGTAAACCTGTTAGGCCTTTGAGATGTGAAGGTTTAAAATGTACTAGGGACCCATTAAATGCTGAAGCAAGACTGGTGCATCCACCCTGTGCAAAATGAATGCAATCACAGGATATGGCTCAGTGGGACAGCACTTGCTCTGTTTAAAGCCTGGTTTCCATATCCTGTGCTGAAAATGTGGCTATAGAAATAAATAATCAAAGGGACCCAGGTGACCCTGAGACTCACTCCACATTGGGATCTGCTGACATGGATGTGGCTGAAGCTCTGTGTTGCAGACAGGGAGTTCACGAGTCCCACTCCCCACACTTGGAAGCAGTGCTTTGCCCCAGCTCTCATGAACTCCCAGCTGTCAGCTATTCTTGATACACTAGTCCAGAGCACACCTCCTGAGAGCCAGGGATGCTCTCCCACTTCCTTCCTCTCCCGTAAATTCCGCAGGTTGCCTTTGATCTCTGAGTACAGCTTCCTATAAAAACGAAACAGAATAACTGAGCTATAGACAAGCCTTACCCAGAATCCAGTAAAAGAAGAGTTAAGAGGGCCCCTGGAAGAGATGGGAGATTTATTCTGATAATTCTTGACTTAAGTCAAACAAAGGGAGGGCAAAGGTCAGGAACTTTGGGCCAAACTTGCCCTGTGGTTAGGAAGACTAGATGTCATAAAACCCAGGCCAAAAAAATAAAATGGGGTCTAATGGGCTGGAGAGAAAGCTCAGCAATTAAGTGTTTGCCTCTTGCTATACATCTGACAGAGGATTCATGTACAGAGTATATAAGGAACTTCTTGCATTATACATAATATATTACAGTATATATTATATACACACACATATATTATACTCAAAAAGAAAATGACCCATTCAGAAAACAGTCTTGGAAATGGAACAGAGAGTTCTCAAAAGAAGAAAAAAACTAAGAAATGTCTCAAAAAATATTCATCATCCCTGGCAATTAGGAAAATGCAAACCAAAGCAACTAATTTCATCTTAGAATGGCAAAGGTTAACAGAACAGCCAGAGCAAATGCTGGAAGAGGATGTGCAGGGAAAGCCAGTCTGCATTCACTGCTGGTAGGCTTGCAAACTATCCAGCTATGCGACCCCTGGCATGTGCCCACAGGACTGGCTCTCCTACTCCACAAACACCTGCTCAGTCCTGTTCATTGTCTTTCTATCTACAATAGGTAGGAAATGAACACAATGTCCTAAATGTCTTTGGACTGACAAATGGGTAACGAAATTGGACACATTCACAATGAAATACTACTACTCACCTGGAAAGAAAAATGAAATCATGAGCTTTCCAGATAAATGGATGGAACTAGAAGAGATTTGTATTGGATGAGGTAACCCAGACCCAGAAAGAAAACACTCAGACTCTGCATATCCTCCCCAACTGGGGCCTCTAACTCCAAATCTTCAAATGTGAGTACACAACGTGGAGCAACTTTGGAAACCAGGAAAGTAAAGAGGAAGGATGGCAAGGGGGTTGGGGAGGGGCACAGAGGGGTGATAGAAGGGGAATCAAAGGGAACAAGCCACCTGAAAGGGGAGACAGGGATAGTTGGAGATCTAATTAGGAAGGAGTAGGAAGATAGCTACAAACTAAAGGAAAGAGGATAAAATAACATGTCTCCGAAAGTCTTAAGGAGAATTACTATCCCTATCTGCCTCAAAATTCCTCTAATACATTTAAGTCAGTGTATAAATGCATGTTTAATTAAATGAAATCTTTCTGTCTAGGCCAACAATGCTAGCCTACATGTTTGATGCTAGATCAACAAGTTGTGTGGTAGCCACACAGACTATCTAGCAAAAGGACCAGTACCAGGCATGGAAAGCCCTTTCTTGAGTTGTTGGTCAAGGTTATCCAAGAGACCCTAAAAATGTTGTAGGCCATTGTTATTGCCCTTGGCTGCCTCCTAGAAATAGAAGGCATATCCCTACTGCCAAAGATACTGTGCACTTGAGAAATGGGCCCAGATAACCTGGAGCTGGATCTGACCTGAAAGATTTCTCCCTGAAGTCTAGCTTTTATAGTAATGAAAGGTGCCATGCAAGCTTCCAAAAGAAGGGCAGCAACCACCAGCCCTACCCATCCATGAGACCTATGAACCACAGTAAGACCCCTATGCCACAATAGCCCTAAGGGTGCAGTAGTGGCACACATACCTCTGTGATAGCCCACACCTCTTAAATTGGACCTGCTCAAAACAGAGAAATCATGCCTGGTATTGGAAACCAACTACCCAGGGCTAGAGAAGTCTTGGACAAGAACCTAAACTTTATTACCAGCATAATCCCTAACTACACTCTAGATTATTAATCCTTATGCCCAGAGATAAGTGGGTTTCTCACCCTGAATCAAGGAAGCTTTTCATTGCAACAGACTCTGTAGACTATTACAGAAAACCACAGCTTATCAAAATGCAGAATTGTGGAGCTGAGGACCAGCTAATACATCTACAATACAACTCCAGCACCTAAGACTCAGGGACCACTGTGGAAGAGGGGGCAGAAAAAAAAACAGAGAAATATGGAGTTTGACATGACATGGTATTTCCTAGAAATGTCAGAAAGTACTCCTCACCAACATGGCTGCCTAAACATGACTGAACAAGGATTACACCAAAAAATATGCTAGCACAGATAGGAAAAAGATCAACAGGCCCCAACTCCGAACAACAGTGCAACAGGAATGCTGAGAGCAAGAGGAATAGTCTCCAGAAGAGCACACAACATACTTAAACAATATCAAATCACTAACCCTGACCAGAAACATACAGGCAGCATTATACAAATTGAGCAGGTTGTATTATGTACTTAGGAATGCTCATGCATGCATACACACACACACACACACACACACACACACAAAACAATAATTGAAGAAAAAGAGAAAAGAGGTCATGAATTTGAAAGAGAACAAGGTGGTTTGAAGGGAGAAAGGGGAGGGGGAAATATTGTAATTATATCATAATCTCAATTTCTTTAAATTCTGCTCTGTTGTGAAGACCAGAGTTCACATCCCAACACCTACATCAGGTAGCTCACAGCTGTCTATAATTTCAACTCTAAGGGATCCAACAATCCTCCTGATCTGTGTGTGTGTGTGTGTGTGTGTGTGTGTATGTACATGTCTGTATATGTGTATTTACATGTATACATGTGTGTATGGGTGTATACATGTGTGTATATATGCATTTATGCATGTATGTATGTGTATTTGAGTGTATGTAAGAGTGCATATGTATATGTGTGTTTATGAATGTGTGTATATATTTATGTGTATATATATATGCGTGTATGATGTGTGTGTATATATGTAAGTGTGTACATGTATATATGTGTGTTTATGAATGTATATATGTGTATTTGAGTGCATGTATTACGTTTGTGAATATGAAAATGTATTTATGTATGTATGTGTGTGCGTGTGTGTGTGTGTATGCTTGTGTGTGTGTGTGTTTGTGTGTGCCTGTGTGTGTGCATTAAAGGGTCTAAACTTGTGTTCCAGACTAGTTTTTAATTCCCAGGCTCATGAGATCCTTCTGCTTTGGTCTTCTGAGTAGCTGAGACTGCAGCTTGCACCACCTTGTCTCTAATAATAAAAAGATCTGATCTTTCTTTTAGAAGTATCCTCAATGACCACAAAAAAGAGGAAGACAAAAAAATCCTCAACTTCCCTAAGGCATTTTTACATCTATTATGTTTTTATAACAAATTATGTAAATAATCCTATAAGATCTAGGCAAATTTCAATATTGCTGACATTATTTATCTAATAATTTTTTTTATGTCTTTGGTATGTGAGTCGCTTTCTCTCTATATATATGTATGTGTGCATGTTTGTGTATGTGTCCATGTCCATGTGTCTGTGTGTATCTATATTTATGTATGTGTGTGTGCCTGTCTGTCTGTTTCTATTTCTGTGTCTGTGTTTGTGTCTGCGTCTGCGTCTGCGTGGGCGTGCTGGACTTGAGATGTAATCAAGACCCTGGGTATGCTAAGCTAGCACAGCTGTACCCTCAACACCTACAACCTGGTTTATCAGCATGCTTGACATCATAGCAAAATTTACTCTTCACTTTTTTTCTTTTTTTTATTAAACTAATAAAAATTATTTTAAAATATACAACTCAATATTGACATATTTGTCATCAAAATAATTTATAATACTTAAATGCCCCTAAAATATACATGATCTTCTGAAGCTAAAAGTAATATGCACTCAAACACTTTTCAAATTCTATTTGGAACATTAAACATGATAGAAGTAGAAAAAATATCTTATGAAGTCCTCTATGAAAGGAAATTGTGAAAAGTTACTGACAGAGACTGTTCTATCTCCATGGGAGAATATGCAGTGTAACTGTGACTTCATAGAATGAATTGGGTAGTGTTCCTTCTGTTTCTATTTTGTGGAATAGTTGGAAGAGTATTAGTATTAGGTCCTCTTTGAGGGTCTGACAGAATTCTGCACTAAACCCATCTAGTCCCAGGCTTGTTTAGGTTGGGAGACTTTTAATGACTGCTTCTATTTCTTTAGGGATTATGAGACTGTTTAGATGGTTTATCTGATCCTGATTTAACTTTTGTACTTGGTATATGTCTAGAAAATTGTCCATGTCACCCAGATTTTCCAGTTTTGCTGGATATAGGCTTTTAATTTCCTCAGTTTCCATTGTTATACTGCCCTTTTCATTTCTGATTTTGTTAATTAGGATGCTGTCCCTGTGCCCTCTAGTTAGTCTGGGTACGGGTTTATCTATCTTGTTGATTTTCTCAAAGAACCACCTCCTGGTTTTGTTGATTCTTTGTATAGTTCTTTTTGTTTCTACTTGGTTGATTCAGCCCTGAGTTTGATTATTTCCTGCCATCTACTCCTCTTGGGTGAATTTGCTTCTTTTTGTTCTAGAGCTTCTAGGTGTGCTGTTAGGCTGCTAGTGTATTCTCTCTAGTTTCTTTTAGGAGGCACTCAGGGCTATGAGTTTTCCTCTTAGGACTGCCTTCATTGTGTCCCAGAAGCTTGGGTATGTTGTGCCTTCATTTTCACTAAATTCTAAAGTCTTTAATTTCTTTCTTTATTTTTTCTTTGACCAAAGTTACCATTGAGTAGGGCATTGTTCAGCTTCCATGTATATGTGGACTTTCTGTTGTTTTTGTTGCTATTGAAGACCAGCCTTAGTCTGTGGTGATCCGATAGGATTCATGGGATTATTTCAATCTTCTGATATCTATTGAGGCCTGTTTTGTGACTGATTATATGGTCAGTTTTGAAGAAGGTACCATGAGAAACTGAGAAGAAGGTACATTCTTTTGTTTAGGATGAAATGTTCTATAGATATTTGTTCAATCCATTTGGTTCATAACTTCTATTAGTTTCACTGTGTCTCTGTTTAGATTCTGTTTCCATGATCTGTCCATTGATGAGAGTGGGGTGTTGAAGTCTCCCAGTACTATTGTGTGGGTTGCAATGTTTTCTTTGAACTTTATCAGTTTCTTTTATGAATGTCAGTACATTTGCATTTGGAGTATAGATGTTCAGAACTGAGAGTTTATTTTGGTAGATTTTACCATTGATGAGTATCAAGTGTCTCTCCTTGTCCTTTTTGAAAGTCGAAATGTTGAATGGCTACTCCAGCTTGTTTCTTGGAACCACTTACTTGGAAAATTGTTTTCCAACCTTTTACTCTGAGGTAGTAGTGTCTGTCTCTGTCACTGAGGTGCATGTCCTGTATGCAGCAAATGCTGGATCCTATTTATGTATACAGTCTGTTAGCCTATGTCTTTTTATTGGGGAATTGAGTCCGTTGAGATTAAAAGATATTAAGGAAAAGTGATTGCTGCTTCCTGTTATTTTGGTTGTTAGAGGTGGAATTATGCTTGGAATTATGCTATTTTGGTTTGTTCAAAGATTATTTTCTTGCTATCTTTAGGGTGTAGTTTCCCTCCTTTTGTTGTAGTTTTCCATTTATTATCCTTTGAAAGGCTGGATTTATGGAAAGATATTTTGTAACTTTGGTTTTGTCATGGAATACCTTGGTTTCTCCATCTATGGTAATTGGGAGTTTTGCTGGGGATAGTAGCCTGGGCTGGCATTTGTGTTCTCTTAGGGTCTGTATGACATCTGTCCAGGATCTTCTGACTTTCATAGTCTCTGGTGAGAAGTCTGGTGTAATTCTGATAGGTCTGCCTTTATATGTTACTTGATCTTTTTCTCTTACTGCTTTTTAATATTCTTTCTTTGCTTTGTGCATTTGATGTTTTGACAATTATGTGATGGGAGGAATTTCTTCTCTGGTACAATCTATTTGGAGTTCTGTAGGTTTCTTTTATGTTCATGGATATCTCTTTCTCTAGGTTAGGCATTTTTTCTTCTATAATTTTGTTGAAAATATTTCCTGGCCCTTTATGTTGGGGATCTTTGCTCTCTTCTATACCTATTATCCTTAAGTTTGGTCTTCTCATTGTGTCCTGGATTTCCTGGATGTTTGGGGTTAGGGGCTTTTTGCTTTTTGCATATTCTTTGACTGTTGTGTCAGTGTTTTCTATGGTACCTTCTGCACCTGGTAGTCTCTCTTCTTTCTCTTGTATTCTCTTGGTGATGCTTGCATCTATGACTCCTGATCTCTTTCCTAGGTTTTCTATCTCCAGGGTTGTGATTTCTTTATTGTTTCTATTTGCATTTTTAGCTGCTGGATTGTTTTGTTCCACTCCTTCACCTGTTTGGTTGTGTTTTTCTGTAGTTCTTTAAGGGATTTTTGTGTTTCCTCTTTAAGGGCTTCTAGCTGTTTACCCATGTTCTCCTGTATTTCTTTAAGAGAGCTATTTATGTCCTTCTTAAAGTCCTCTATCATAATCATGGGATGGAACTTTAAATCAGAGTCTGGCTTTTCTGGTGTGTTGGGGTATCCACAACTTGCTGTGGAGGAAGAACTGGGTTCCGATGATGCCAAGTAGCCTTGTTTTCTTCTGCTTATGTTCTTACCCATGCCTTTCACTATCTGGATATCTCTGGTGGTAGTTGGTCTTGCTATCTCTGACTGTGGCTCCTTCCTCCTGCAAGCCTGTTTGTCAGCACTCCTGGGAGACCAGTTCTTTCTGGGATAAATTTAGGTATGAAGAGCTGTGGCACACACAGGGTGTGCTCCGGGTGCAGACGGAAACCTGAAGGATCCTGTCCAGGCTGTTTCTGGTTCCTGTGTCCTGAGGGTTCAAGGCAAGTCCCCCTGAGTAGCAGTGGTGGTCTTACCTATGCTCACAGGCATGTCTGCACTCCTGGGAGACTAGCTCTCTCCAGGCTGTATTTGGGTATGCAGCACTGTGGCACAGGATCAGCTCTAGGAGCAGATGGAAATTGGAAGGACTCTGTTCCATGCTGCCGACTCTTTACTTCATATAAATAGTACCTGTTTTCTTTCTCTTTTGAAACATTTATTTTTATTTTACATGTTTGAGTGTTTTGCCAGCACATTTGCATATACACCATAGTGTATGTATCTGTCTGGTACCCTTGGAGACCAGAAGAGGGTGTTGAATACTCTAGAACTAGTATTTCAGAAGGCTGTTAACTACAATATTGGTACCTGCACCCAAATCTGGGTTCTCTGCAAAAACAGTAATTGCTCTTAACTACTGAGCCATCTCCCCAGTCCCATGTTTTCAAGTATCTGCTTTGACCAGGGTCTGTTCTAAATTTTCACCAAATGAGGTCTAAATAGTCATAAGAGCAGTGTCCTGGAAAAACACTTTTACAGCCCTTTCCTCCAGCAAACCATTTCTAATGTCCCATCATCTGAGAGGATGCAAGCTCCTCCCCTCCCCACATGCTCAACATCCTGTGAAGCTCCTTCAAATGCAGGCTCTAGATGTCTTTTGGACTTTCCTGACTGTGTTGGGTGCTTCCAGTCTTAGTCACTCCCTCAAGCTCCTCAGATACCCCAACTTCTTCTCAGGTGCCCCATGAATGATCTTGTAAGTACAGGGTAAGGGATAAAGTGCAAAAGCCCTGACTCTGAAACCAGAGGAAGGAACAATCTCTTGAAAGTTGGCTCACGAGGATACCTTGAAGGCAGAGGTCAGTCTCGATCTACAGTTGGAATAGGCTGCGGTTAGGGACTGTGGGGTGCATCGGAAGGCATCACAGGTATGCCCTACAGCAGTGCTAAGACAAGAATAGAGGTAAGGCTGGGCAGGGGTACCCCGGTGTGGGAAAAGTCAGTGGAGGAGCATCTTCCCTGGAGGAGTAGTCCTGTGAGTGACTCCAAGAAATAAAATTGAGAGAGAAAGATGGGCAAGCAGCCATGAAAATGTGATGGCAAGCTTGGGAATCTACAGAAACATTGTAGCCAGCCACTCCTGGTTTTTAAGGAGGGTATCCTGCAGAGACCTTGACAAGATACAAAGGGGTCTTGTCTGGGGTTTCTGGGGAAGTCTGTTGACCAAGACTGAGTATATGTCTTTCTAAAGCCAAGCTCCTTTTTTACCGGGTCTTGCCTTTAACCTAGTAAGTCAGTCAAGGTCTCAAATGAAGAGGTAACATTCCTCTGAGGGGGTCTTGTGTGTCACACCAGAGTTGCTTTTTGCAAGGCCACATGCCTCAGAATGAACATGTGTATCTACTAGTAGATCATTTTGTTCCTTTCATACCCTGTTACTAGTCCAGCTGTGTGCAAACATTATCACTAGAGAGAAGCTTGGGAACTGTAGAACTCTTGTCACACATGGGCATGCAGTTTCAGAGACAGCCAACTGTATACCCATAACAGAGCCTTGGAACAACAGAATGAAAACTAGCAGTCCTTCACAAGGCAGAGAAATCTTCCCACCAAGCAAAGAACTGGCCCAGTTTCTCTGTTCATTGATGGACAGATGGAGGCAAGGAGACAAGGAGTGGCATATCCTTGGTAACACTGGCATGTGGGAAACCAGGTTATACATACAAGCAGATAAAAAGGTACAAAGGTATTGCTTATTTTAAATAAATATCTATTTATATGCATGTGGGCATGCACATGCCACTGCACCTGTATAGAGGTCAGAATCCTTGCAGAGTTCTTGCAGGAAATAATTTGTGAGAGTAACAAGAATACTCAGTTCATAATGCTTGGAGACAAGTGGCCTCCAAGCCATCTCCAGCTCCACCATGGTATTTCTTATATGCATATGAAACATGTTTAATATGTGCTACATACATATGCATATGATGTAAGCGTGTGTGTGTGTGTGTGTGTGTGTGTGTGTGTGTGTCTAAGAGGCTTGGTGGTAGCTGCAACATAGTGTTCATAAGAATGTAACCAATCTGGCAAGCCTATTAGAGCTAGTGGGGTTTCTCCTCTACTTAGTTAACTCAGGGAAAACTTGAATGATCTTTATGTCCTGGAGTTCCCCATAGACAGGGAGCTGAGAAGCAGGAAAGCGTGGACCTTAAGTATAGTCTCATTCATTAATGTGCCCCAACCTCCTCCACAACCTGGGGACTCCAAAGCATTACACTCTCAGAATCCCTTCGCCATCCTGGGATGTTTTCACTTAAGACAAGCAAGGGTGGGTTGCTTTCTACACTGAGGGCAGCCCTGCTGAGCCACAGCTTGTGGTTAGTATCCAAGCTCTAGCCTCCAAACCTCACCATTCACAGGATTCCTGCGGCTTTGGCCTTATCTCTGGACACAAAACTGCTCGCTGACAAGCTGCTGAACAAGCTTGCTTCCCACAGAGTAATGAGACAATGTGAAAAGCCGTTTAGTAATAATTCTGCCAGCCAGTTTTGCTAACCAATGGCCCTTAACAAAAGTGCCTCCCTTTCTCCCTTAGTTTGGTGGTGAGGGGTGTGGCTTCTGGCAACACCAGTAGTGTCTACATGACAAGACACATACAGTCAGGGCACACAACTCAGTGCTGGAGCAGTGGTCCAGAAGGGCTTAGTGAAAATAGTTGGTTATGTTTTAGCTACGAGTAAGATCAACCTAGAGGTGAAAAGACAATCAGTACAGCAACAATTTTGAGACTCCTGAAATGGAAACCAGCTGTCTCCAAAAGGAACTTTGGCTGCCCTCTGCACCACAGTGGGCGGCCATGTGGCAGCAGCTCTATAACCTGATTCCTCTGCAGAGGACCTAGTGTGTTCATAAGCCCAAACAACCCAACGACACATGGACCAAACTGGGTGACTCTTGAGAGAACAGCAGGGATGGAAGGAGGAAGTGTTAAAAAGCAGAAACATGTCAGGCATAGTAGCACTCAACTGTAATTCCAGCACTGGGGAGTCTGAGACAGGAGGATCATGAGTTAGAGACCAGTATGGGATGCATAGTGAGATCCTGTTCCAAAATAACAACAACAACAACATCAACAACAACATCAACACACAAAAGCAGTGCTGGAGGAGATGCATCATCAGCTCAGAAGAGTGAAGCAGCATCACACACTGAAGAAATGGCTTTCTGGAACTTGGTGACAGAGATTTTTATAGAGTTCTTTCAGGAATCAGTTCATTTCTGAGGAAACTTGATCAAACATAAAGAACACACCGTGGGAGGGAGCAAGGCTTGCTGGGAGAGTATTCTACTGACAGGCAGGTATGGAAGACTTTCAGCTGAAAGAAAATTTAGGATACTAAGATGTACTTACAGTTTTATGTGACTACTTATCACACACACACACACACACACACACACACACACACACACACACACATTCCAAATATAGCTTAAAAGAAAAAAAAAACATCAAAAGAAGAAGCTGGGCAAAGGAAGATAATGAAGTAGGGAAAGCAAATGCAAAAGCAAAGCAAGACTGGAAAAATATTCTCTTTTCCCTTCCTTCCTTCCTTCCTTCCTTCCTTCCTCCCTCCCTCCCTCCCTCCCTCCCTCCCTCCCTCCTTCCCTCTCCTCCTTCCTCACTTCTTTCTTTCCTCCTTCTTTCTCTCCTTCCTTCTGTTCTTTCTGCTTTTGAGATTGTCTTCTGAGTGGAATAACTCTTACTATGTAGCCCAGGCTGGCCTGGAGTCTATGGCAATCCGGTCTCAACCTTTTGAGGCTTTTGATTGCAGGTCTGTGGTGACTAAGGAGCAAGGATGTTCCCATTAGGGAGTCCCTTTTGTTGTTGTTTTTAATATTTAATAACTACTTCTATATTAAAGACCTTTGAAAAGGCTACAGAATTGCAGAAGAACTCCGTTTGAGAAAGTGCTCTCCCATGCACTCTTCTAAGCAGAGAGACCAAGTCCCCCATACACAGGTGGCCTGAACATTACAAAAGGCCATGTGCTCCTCTCTGGGCCTTGAGGCCAAGCCATTAGGCACACTGGTGATACTCTTGAAGAGTGAGTGACAGAGTGGCCTGGAATTAGGCTCTGTATACACAGCTTTGACTGTGGTCCACCATGTCTCAGGATGAGAGCAAACATTCATTCTGTGAGAGATCACATAATCAAGGAACTGGGATGAGGAGGGAATGGAGGAAAATTATATGTTTGAATGAAGACAGAGAGGCAGCAGAGATGAACATTAAAGGAAAGAGGAGGGGGAAAATTCAAATCTAAAGTTTCTAAATTACCCTTGGCTCAAAGGTCTGGTTTACCACTGAAATAGTATAATTATAAAGTTAGTGTAAAACAGACCCAGGATCTAGTTACTAATTTCTCAATAGCAATAGCATCAAAACTCTTTCTGCTAGTGGCCAGTCTCTTGACAAAAAACGTGTGTTTCTTGCACGATAAGACCTATAGGGAGAGCTGGTTTCAATCAGGCTAGCCTATAAAATGATATGCATTTGCGGTCTCCTTCTCAGATGTCAATTGGAGCAGAGGAGAAAGTGAAGGTTGGGGATCAGAGTAACTAGTGGGAAGAAGAAAATGTAACATAAATGTTCTCTTGTCTTGTAGATGCTGTACATAGGCAGCATTTGTCAGAAAATTCCCCAGGAACCCTCTGGTGGAGTTGAGAAAAAAGACCAGAAAGGATCCTGTAGTATTCATGTTTCTGAACCAGATTCTGCTCAGCCCCAGAAAGGTGAGCCTGCCCTGGCAACAGCCTGTGGTGGGTGCACAAGTCCTCTGCATGTTTCCTGCAGAAATACTTCAATTCTCACCCCATTCTAGTTAATAAGCACATGAGACATTAAAGGTTCATCCCATGGCCTAGTTGGCCATCATTGGGAAGAGAGGCCCCTAGGTCTTGCAAACTTTATATGCCCCAGTACAGGGAAATGCCAGGGCCAAGAAGTGGGAGTGGGTGGGTAGGGGAACAGGGTGGGGGAGGGTATAGGGGACATTCGGGATAGCATTTGAAATGTAAATGAAAAACTATCTAATAAAAAATTGAAAAGAAAATAAAGTTCATCCCAGCTGGAGTCCTGTTGAACCCCATAGCCAGGGTCATTCATTTCCAAAGAGCAAAATCCAACATAGGAAAAAGTGGCTGGAACATCCACAGGGCAGACAGTTTTCTCTTTCTTACTATTTCTTTTGTTTTCTGGGAAATCTAAATGACAGGCATGGGGTTTTGCTTTCTTTTGTTTTAATTACAAGGTATGCCCTTTCAAAGCCAAGACCCCTTGTTCTTTTCCAACATAACAAACAGAGCTGGGAAGGTGACCCAGGGCAGGGTCATGGAAGATGTCATAACTTGGTTTTACGTTTTTCTTATAGGCCTATGATCCTCTACCTAGGGTGATCCTGTCCTCCATGATGCTGGGACTTGTAGATTTACATATTTGGCGGGTACCACAAACCTGTGCAAAAGGGGAAGAGAGTGATTCTGATATCGGTGAGTGGGATCAAGGAAGCCACTGAACACCCCGCATAGAACAGGACAGGCTACTAAATGAAAGATTTCTCTGAGGCAACAGTCAACAGTGTAGAGGTGAAAAACTCCATGCTTTAACAACAACTCCAGCAATAGTAACACACAGAATAACTATGATGGTACTTTGGTGTGGTGATATGATTCAGGAGATAGATGAGTCATGGGGAAAAATCAACTTTTCCCTTTGTTAATCAAGAACCTATAGTATGTGTTCGATTATTTGTCAGGAGCTGAGAGTACCAAAATGAGGAACACCCCGGGGAAACTGAGGCTAAGACCTTATAGCCTTCTGGTAGCAGTGAAGAGCCTCCTGAAATTGAGCCTACATTAGATCAGAAGCTAAGGAAATGCAGAAGTGGATACAGAGTAGATGCAGAAGCCCAGAAAAGTTAAAGATATCTGTAGGCTTAGATTTCTTCAAAACTTTATTTAGAGTTCTTAAATGCTTCAATCTCCCTTCTAGCCCACTGACCAGTGGTGGGAGAGAAAGAAGGTTAATAGCAAAAGGGGGTTGTAGACCTGTTCAGAAGTAGTTCCTTGGGGAAATTCCACTCTTCATTGTCAGGATACTAGTTCAATAGCGAACACCAAATATGAATCAGCAGTGGCAGAATGATCCAGAAGAAACAGCAAGGCTCCACTGAATCATCATGAGTCAGAAGCAGCAGCCAGAATCAGCTGGAATCACAAGAAGTTCTTTGGCTCATTTCTCTATGAAGTGAAGACTGGTGAAGACCAGCAAAGTGTTGCACAGTGTAGTAATGCAAGAGCATTATGTCACTGTCTGTGAGATTCCATTTATTTTTTTTTTAAACATCATGCGCCCTCTCAAGGGTCTGTTTTTAGCAAACCATCACATGCCCTCTCTAAGACAGCTTCTAGAAAAAAATCACGTGACACAACTTAGTTGTTAAAGAAACCAAAATTTTCCACTTCAGCTATCTTTAAGGCCTTCACCCTGGACAGCTGCGTGAATGGGGATGAGTGTGGGTGACCCAGACAGTGCCAGTGTGTGCTTTTTCTTGCTCAGTTTTTTTTCTTTTGTATGTATGTGTGTGCGTGCATGTGCGTGTGTGTATGTGTGGTTGTGTGTGTGTGTGGTTGTGTGTGTGTGTATTATGGTCCTATATCACAGGGATGATAGTATGCCTATACACTTGCATAGAAGCCATGGAAGATGTCCATTTTCTCACTCTCCATCTTATTCCTTCAGAAAGGCTCACCAAAGTTGGCTGTGGAACTGTGCTGGTGGCCAGTTAGTCCCAGCAACCACTGTTGCTCTGCACAGTGCTGCAGTTATAGACAGTCCAGGCCTTGCCCCACTCTTTACATGAATCTTAGAGATTTGAGCTCAAGTCCTTATACTTGACAACATGCACTCTTAGCTCCTGAGCCACCTCCCCACCCTTGCTTTTGTTTTGAGGTGTGTAAAGGTCAGACACATAGGGCAGGTACAAGCAACTACTAAAAGAAATACCAATGGCCAGTATACATTTTAAACCATGTTTGACTTTACTAATCACAGAAATGGATACTAAATCTATATGTTTCTGTTTTTACCTCCCAAATTGGCTAGACAAGTTTCATCTGCAATCTTAGCTCTGCTGAGATGAAACAAGAATTCCCAACCTGTAAAACTGAGTATATTTACTAGGCTTTCCTAATGAGAAAGATGACCGTGGCTTGTATTAGTCTCAGCATTCAAGAAAATCAGAAGGAATACAGTTCACAGAGGTAGAAAAGAAAGGCTGTATTATGCAAACAGTTCACATGACTGAGGAGTCTGGCAAGCCCCATGATAGGTCATCTGCAAGCTAGGGAGCTAGAGTCTCCAGTGGTGAGACTCATGTGCAAAGGTCTGAGGTTACAGAAGTCAATGGGGTAACCCCAGGCTAGCACCAAAGGGCTGAGAAGCTGGATGGGGGAGCATTGCTGTGGGTCCCAGAGGACTTGGGGCTTTGATGTTCTAATGGCAAAGGAAGATGAGTACCAGTTTCAGGAGAGAAAGATTCTTGCTTCTTCTGCCTTGTAAAGTGTGTGTGTGTGCACGCGCTTATGTGTATGCATGTATGCATATATGTGTGTGGTATGTACACATGTGAGTATGCGAGTGCAGGCATGTGCATACCACAACACACTTGCAGAGATCAGAAAGCAAACTCCGAATCAGTCCTTGCCTTTCACCTTGTTTGAGACAGGGTCTCCTTTGGTTCGATGTTAATGTGACAAGCTAGCTGATTTAGAGGCCTTGGGGATTCTCTTATCTTGACTCCCACCTAGCTGTAGGAATGTGGAGATTACAGTTGTAGGCTGCTGCACCCTGCTTTACCTGGTATCCAAATGCAGGCCTTGTTCTGCCGATATTCTGTCTGGATCTTCAAAGAGTTGGATGCTCAACCCCACCAGCAGAGGACACTCTACTCAGCCAACACTTTTTTTTTTTTAATTTGTTTGTTTGTTTGTTTAGTTGGTTGGTTGTTTAGTTGGTTGCTTTGTTTGGGGGAGGAGTTAGGCTTAGTTTGAAAACTAAATTGAATTTCATTGTATTCGAAGAGGAAATCTATAAATGTATCATTTCCTTGGCTCTCTCCTTGTAAACAGTCTTTCAGTTTTTAGAGGTGCACATGCCATCTTACAACCTTCTCCTCTGATAAATTTGCATATTCTTTTTTTCTTTTATTTATTTATATTTTATGTGTATGAGTGTTTTGCTCACATGTACGCATGTGCACTGTGTGTGTGCCTGGTACCCAAGGAGGTCAGAAGAGAACATGGATTCCCTGGAACTGGAGTTATAGACAGTACTGAGCTGCTATTGTGAATACTGGGAATCAAACTGAGGTTCTTAAACTCTAAGCCAGCAGTTCTCAATCTGTGAGCCTTGACCACTTTGGGGGTCATAAAGACCCTTTCACAGGGGTCACCTGAGACCATCAGGAAACACAGATATTTATATTATGATTCATAACAGTAGCAAATTTTCAGTTATGAATTAGCAACAAAAATAATTTTATGGCTAAAGGTCACTACAACATGAGGAACTGGATAAAGAGTCACAGCTCTAGGAAGGTTGAGAGCCACAGCTCTAAGCCCTCTCTCCAGCCCCTGCATATTTTTAATAAGAGCCTCAGCTAATACAATGCTGCCGCTGATTGGGTCAGCCAGCTGCTGAGCAAATACATCTTGGCTTTAGAGAAAGTGAAATTGCAGCATTAAGACTCTCATCTGAGCCTTGTTATTTTGACTTTTTGATTCCCCTTGCCCCCATAACATAAAGTAGCCATAATCTCTTCAATGAACAGCCGTGTTTGTTTGCCAGAAACTCTTTCTGTTCCTCAGCCATCCTTTTCAGACTCCTAATGGTATGTAGCTGCAAAGTGGAAAACCTGACTTTAATGGGAACATTTAAACACACTTTGCCTACAAAGCTTATCGCTTAGTTACTTAACCTGTATGAATAGGTTAAATATTTTCCACAGTATTTATATAAATATGATACCTGGTTTCAAGTTAAACCTAATAAGAAGGAAGTTATTCTTTACTTAAATTTCATCCACTCCCTTTCATTTGTTTTTATCTTCCTCTTTTTTATGGGCACTTGACTAAGGAGATTCACGAGGCAGATGTGGAAATGTCACTTTATAAATGCAAGACTGTGCCAGTATGCTGCTGTCGTCCATACTTTAAGGGACTGTAACTGTTCCTCCAGGATGTATGCTTTGGCCATGAATCTGAAACCTAATATAAAAATCAAGTTAATGTGAGAATTATTTTCTAAGTCCTGGAAATAAAGCATTCTAGACAGGGTTGTGGAGCTGCAGCCGGGCGGTGTGGGGAGCATCCAAGTGTTCCTCAGTGCTAACAAAGCAACCCTGTTCCTGAGTTCTCAAAGGCCCACATCCGTCCCAACTCCCTGCCAATGGGCACATGCACTGCCAAGTGCTTTGTTGCATGGTGTACCTGGAAATAACCTGAGATCCATTCCCTTGATTCTGTCACATCTCTGCATCCGAGAAGACATCCCCACCTCTCTGGTTGGTTCCCCAACCAAATGCTGTGATACAGGGGTGGGAGTCAGCTGCACAGTTAGGAGTGTACTGTTTTTGCAGAGGTTGGAGTTCCGTTCCCAGGACCCCCTATCACGCTGCTCAAAGCTGCCTGTAACTCAAGCTCCAGGACAGTCCATACTTCTGCTATGTGTCTGAACTTGTGCAAGCATGTGCACAGGTACACACACACACACACACACACACACACACACACACACATCATCATCATCATCATCATCATCATTTAAAATAAAGTAAGTATTTTTAAAGAACTACTAAACACACATAAGTGTTTTAGAGTGCAGAGGCCATAGGTGCATAGTCCACATAACTGCCAATCTTTTGTTGTTGCTCCAATTTTATTTTATTTTTTGATACAAGGTCTCATGTAGCACAGGGTAGCCTCAAGCTTGCCGTGGGGTTGGGGGTGACCTTGAAATTCTAATCCTCCTACTTCCACCTACTAAGTGTGGGGGTTACAGGCATGCATCATCATGCCCAGTTAATGGGGTGCTGAAGATGGAACCCAGAGTTTCATGCATGCTACACCATCACTCGGTCTACCGGCAGGCATCTCCAGCCCCAGCTGTCAATCTTACCAGCCCAGCACATCATCGTGCATACTGAGCATGGTACCGTCTCCTGTTCATGACACCATACAAATCATTGATAAGATAAGGCAAGAGATAAGGCAGGGAACAGGGAAAGTGTCCAGGCAAAGCTGGCAGCCTGCATTTTTACTTCTCATAGAGACTCAAGGATGGTATGGCATGCACAAAGAGTGCAGTTAAGACTGCGAAAGTCTCAAGTCTACCTTTTACCACATACATTTTTATGTTTAAAAGAAAGAGAGTTGGTATATTAGAAAAGCAAATCCAACAGACAGATGGACTTACCTTCCCTGGCTAATAATACTGGGATGACTACAAAAGAGTGAGTTCAAGTCTTGGGTCTGGTGCTCTTTTGCTTACTGGGAGGAGGCCCTTCTAAACTGGTGTGTCTGCTGAGCTGCTCTTGGGGTACTTTTGAGGGATCTCACCTGGTGTTCTAGGCTTTGCTGTCACTTTGCCTGATCTTTCATGGCTTTCACTTCCAAAGATTTTCCTTTTACTCTTAGCTATATGCAGTAATGCTTTTCAAAGACAGAAGTGCTTGGGATGCCCACTCATGAAGGAGAAGACGTGTAGCTGGACCCAAAGGAGAAGCTGAGTGTAAATGCCATGTGGGTCACTAGAGTGTGGGGAGAGGAAACTGTCAACTGATTGGAAGAACCGGCAAGCCCTCAGCAAAATAGCCTCAGAGTGCTCCAGCTGCCACTTCTTCACAAAGGCGTGGTTGGCGTTAGGAGAGGGAAAATACAGGAAGCTGCTGCTCTGTCTCAGAATCTGATCTATAGCCAAAATTTGTGTTTTAAATCCATACTCAAAGGTTGAAGACGCAGCTTCATATTAATGTACTTGTTTCATATGCACGAGGTCTGATTTTTTCCCCAACAGTGCAAAAGATAAGTAAATAAACATCTTGTGTCAGCACCTTCAAAAAAAGAGAGAGAGGGAATTCACACACACACACACATATATATATATATATATATATATATATATATATATATATATATATATAACTAGTTATATATATATAACTAGTATATGTAACTAGTAGATAGATAGATAGATAGATAGATATAGATATAGATATTAGTTACACTTACATTGCTCAGACCCATACCTGACAGAAGCAATGTATGGGTGGTCTTTATTCAGAGTTCAGGGCACACAGTCCATCATGGCAACTGAAGCGGCTCTATCCCTGGCATCAGGAGTACATGCATCTAGTTCACAACAACAGAAACCAGAGGTTAGGCTCCCACCACAGGTGGGGCCAAGATACAACCTTTAAGGCCACCCTCAGAGCTCCACTTACAGCTGGGCCTCATTTCTTAAATTCACATCTCTCAAAGCAGCACAATCAACTGAGGACCAAGTGTCCAAAACACAAGTTTGTGGGGGACACCCCACATTCCACCCATTCAACCTGTCACAATACCTTATCTCCACAGATCACCACAGAAGCTCATCCAGGGTCCATTAGTGCCGGAACTCTAAAGGACTGGACTTAAAGCATAGAACTTTTATTCTCATCTTTAAAAATCTCCATTTGGGAAAGACAATGGTTTCAGTGCTTCAGCTGCCTCATGCTGAGAGAGGCTGCTCAGTGTCCCTAATGAAAGATACACCAGCTAAAGAAGAGCAGGCTGACTAGAGTCAGGCATAGCAACAGCCTGATGGGCTCAGAATGAGAAATCAGAGGATGCTGCAGGCAAACACTTCATCCAAGAAGGAGGGACAGTAGGCGTCAGAGTGACATCGTCTCTGAGGAGAAAGTTGGCGGTTGGGAGGTAGGCCATCTAGGGTCTTGGTTTTGTACTGAGAACTGTGCAGTGAGTGACCTTGGATCTGGAAGCTGATCCTCTGGGCTCTGTGTTTCCAGCTACATAATTGACACAGATTTGATGTCTCTAAAATCTTTCTCCTGCTGGAAAGTCACAATTTTGATTTAAAAAGGTTATTTTAGCCAATGAAATGGGACATCCAAGTAATCCTAGCTACTCATAAGTCTGAAATGGAAGAATCGTCTGAGTCAAGAGTTTAAGGCAATTCCAGGCTGTACAAGGAGACTAGGCCAAATAAAAGAAACACCATCACTTTGGAGGTAGAAGCAAGAAAATCAGAAGTCCACGGTTGTCCTTGGTTACACAGCAAGTTTGAGTCTAACCTGAGCTGTCTCTCTGTCTTGGTTAGGGTTTCTATCAGGGTAATGAAATATCATGACCAAAAAGAATTTGGAGAGTAAAGGGTTTATTTGGCTTATACTTCCACATCACTGTTTATCATCAAAGGAAGACAGAACAGGAACTCAAACAGAGCAGGAACCTGGAGGCAGGAGCAGATGCAGAGTCATGGAGGGATGCTGCTTACTGGCTTGCTCCCCATGGATTGCTCAGCTTGCTTTCTGATAGAACCCAGGACCACCAGCCTATGAATGGCCCCATCCACAATGGACTAGGCACTCCATCATCAATCATTTACTAAGAAAATGCCCTGCAGCTAGATCTTATAGGGCTTTTTCTCAATTGAGGTTTTCTCCAGCTGTGTCAAATAAAACTATCCAGCACATTCTACAAAATTGGAAGGGAAGAGAAGGGGGAGGGTATAGAAGGCAGGAGAATGAAGGTGAGAGAAATTAAGGAAAGAAGTTGAGGGGAAGGGAAAGGGAACTCCTGAGTATTAAAAGGAACCTTGGTGATCTCCCTGAAACCCCCAGGAAGCTTTCATCTGCATCTCATGGAACAACAGGCTGGCTTGCTGCTAGTCCACACAGGCCCTCAGCTCTGCTGAGAAATGCCTTCAGCTGACAGAACATCCAGATTTAGTGGACACAGGGAAGCCTCTGCTCCTTGTTTGAACAAGCTGCAATACTCTGATGCCACAAGCCCTGAGGATCCTTTGGCTTTGGAAATCCTCCATTTTTTTTATCTCGAGGGGATTCTGACTTGGGCTGGGAGAGCCATGTGTATAGCATCCACTTTAGAAGTCAAAATTCTTGAACACTGTAGTAGTTTTCCTTCTATCCCTGCTACACATAGACAACTGTCCTGACCCATGATCAACCCATGGGTCACTCACTCCCGTGCCTGAGTCATGAGCCCCAGAGAACTACCAGATGACCTCAGCATGGAACACGGACCCAGAGCAAATTCTCACTGGGTTGTGATGCTTTAAGGTACTTAAACCTCTCCCTGCTTGCTGCACCTGTGGTTTAAGACTATTTTAAGAAACAAATCTCTTGGGTTCTGTAACCTTTGTTCCTTCTAAATTCCTATAGGTCACCTCCAGAATCAACTTCCTGCATTCAATAGTTCATATGCTTGCTTCAACCCAAATCGCAAGCTGTGGCTACAGCTCAGTCAGGGCAGAGTAACAGCCTATGGGTGTCATGTTGATTTTCTAATGTATAAAAGGTACAGAAAATTTTAAAAGTTATAAAGAAAGAGGATTTGGGCGGCTGGAGAGATAACTCAGGTTAAAAGCACAGATTTCTCCTCCAGGTGTCATCAGTTCAATTCCCAGCAACCACTTGGTTGCTCACAACCATCTGTAATGGGATCTGATGCCCTCTTCTGGTGTGTCTGAAGTCCATGACCATGTACTCATATAAATACGATAAATAAATCTTTAAAAAGGAAAAAGGATTTGGTCAATGCACATCGACAAGTACAGCACATTCACAAAGATGCCTCTGGGAAGGCACCAACCTGATTTTAGTTGTTCTTGTTCCAAGGCAAGTGTGTGACAGTGGCTCAGAGCACCAGATCCTCAGCTCCAGAATAGTTCTCCAAAGGCATAGTATCAGAGAGGGCACAGTGGTACAGGAGCCACAGACTGATCTTTTAATACCATTGCTAAACTACCAGCTGTAGAAAGAAAAGGATCCACAGATAAATATCAGGGGTAACAAACCATGTTCTCAGCCAACAATAATATAGTTCTCACCCCATACTGTGTTCCACTCTAAAAGCTGTAGCTAACTTAATTCATTTCATATTCAAAATAACCAGATAGTTTGAATACATACCTCCAATTTCCAAATGGGAAAACTGAAACCCAGAGATGTCCACTCACTTCCCCAGGTCCCAAAACTACTATTTAGTGATTAAATCAAAACCCAAGCTGGTGCTAGACTCCACCTACTTAGTCCCAAACCATTACGCCCAAGAGTCTCAGAAAGATGGCAGGCAGAGGCTTCAAGCATGTCCGTTCAACGCTCTACTTGAGTCACTCTAATAAAGTTAGATTATTTACTTCCATTCCTTTTTCTTTCATACTCTTAGCACATTCTCTGAAGGTCAGACCCTACCTGCAGCCACTATGAACATGTGGAGAGCAGCTCTCCCAACCTCACCTACTCCGTTCTTATTAGTACTAACTCATGGGTTTAATTCATGCTGCTTGTATGCACACAGGTATGCAAATTCTGGCAAGGCTGTGGAGAAATGCTTGTTCACTGTTGACGGACTAGTGCAGCCATGTCAGAAATCAATGTGAAGATTCTTCAACCGAAAATAGAACTATGATATGCCCGGCTTTACCACTCTGTGCAGGGGCTCTTTGTCCCAAGGAGCTCCTTAAACATCCATGCTTGTTGCTGCTTTGTTCCCAATGTACAGAAATCACATCTGCCTCCATGTCCATCACCAGATGAGTGGGTAGTGAACACAGGGTATCTACACACCACTGAACTTTATCCAGCCAAACAGACAAATGAAATTTGCAGCGAACTAGATAGAACCAGACGATATTGTATTGAGGTAAGCCAGATTCAGAAAGACAAATACCACATGTTCTCCCTCATGTGCAGATCCTAGCTTCTAAATATTTGTATGTGCATATTCATATAGAAGTAAGGATGTGTCTAGACAGACAGAAAATTCAAAAAGGGCCAGTTTGCATGGTGGGGTTTGGGGAGAGAGATGGGGAGGGTAACAGAACATATGTGGATATGAAAGTGGAAAGAGATGAAAAGGTGTAATGAGGGGAGCAGGGATTGAGGAGGATCAACAACTGAATTTATGAAAATGCTTTAAAGAAGTCTGTTACTCTGTAAGCTAATTAAAAATAAAATGAAATAAAAGGAAATTTATTCAAGAAGTTATCAAAGTATTTGATGGGGGAAATGAAAGTTTTAAATAAATTAAGAACAAAAGGCATTAAGTCAAGCTTGAGAACTGCAAGCAAACCTTGAGAAGAAAAGTGCTCACCTCCTGGGGAGAAAGATAACCCTGCAGAGTTGAAAGCAGCCTCAGTGACAGAGGACCAGAGGTCCCAGATAAGAGACTAGAGATGGGTCCAGGATAAAAGGGAGTCAGGACAGTAAACAGCATAAGAAACCCAAGTAACAAAAACCATCCAGAAAGAAGACAGACTTCTTGTCTGCTGGAAAGCAGTATTTCCCACCAGAAGGAGTGATGTCATCAACCCCAAGCTGAGGGTAAGAAGTGAATTAAAACCTGCCTATCACATTACCTGGGCTCTCAGCATAGCTTTCCCCTCTCACCTACCTCACCTGCCACCAGAGTGATTTAATCCTCCTGATCTGACTGAGAGCCCAAGATTAATGTGATTCCTAGTGCTATCTATGTACAGGCCTCAACGGACAGTGTCCTCAGATCCTTGGAAAGAAATAGTGACATCTCCTTCTTAAAAGCCCTTCAGAGCTTCCCACAGACTTCAGCGGTCAACAAACAGTGTGCCACGTCCTGCTTACAAGCGAAGACTGGGGTTTACATGTGTGAAGGGTTTCGAGTATTTTTGTAAAGAAGGTACGAAAAGAGCACTTGTACACACACACACACACACACACACACACACACACACACACACACCCTACAAAGCCTCTGGTGTCTCCTACCTGGCCTGATTCAGTTTGGGTAGAGAACCAAAACTCTAAACATGGTACAATGTAAAAGGCAGCTCCTGCTCCTGTGCTGCTTGCCTCTCTGCTCCCTGCTGACCTCCTGCCCTGGGCTCATCCCTTCAGTCAGAGAATGATAGGCAGCCTTGAATCTTCCCAGCAACTCTGATGTGCTTGCTCTGGTCTGCCATCCTGGAGTACTGGCCCCTCACCAAAGCTAACTCAGCATCAAGCTCCACCCACAGGCTGTAAGCACACCAGACTAGTTAATTAAGGACTCAGACTCTTTTAGCCAGTCCCACTCCCACCCCAGAGCCTGGAGTCTTGGTCCCACCCCAACTCTGAGGCCTTGAGTTCTGAACAAAAGCCTTATCACAGGGCACCCTCTACCCTCACTCCCCTAACTGCCATCCCTGCTCCACCCATGCTATGCCCTGGATTTAGCTTCTAACCAGAGCGTTCTATCCCTTCCTTCACATCAACTGTGGCTCTGCTTCTGAAAGCCAGCCCAGCTGGAAGCTCCTGAGGAAGGGGGTCACCACACTTGACCATCTCTAGTTCATAACAGGCCTGGCATATTATCAACATATTACCATTAACAATTAATGAAGTAATTGTTAACACACTATAAATAAGTTATAAATATTTAGCACATTTATTTGTTACCAAGGAGGGATTCATTTCATATGTATTAATTCTCTTAAATTTTTACAACTATTCATATGTGTGTATGTTTGCATATGTACCACATTTATGCACTCGCCCTGAGAAGCCAGAAGATAGCACCAGATCCATTACAGTTACAGGGTCCTTGGCAAGAGTAGCAAGTGCTCTCTACCACTGAGTCATCTCTCCAGCCTCTGTATTAGTCTTTTTTTTTAAATCTCAGCTCTCTGTTTATCCCATCCCAGTGTGTGTGTGAGTGTGTATGAGTGTGTGTGTGTGACTGTGTGTGAGTGGATGAGTATATGTGAGTGTGTATGAATGTGTGTGTGTGTGTGTGTGTGTGTGTGTGTGTGTGTGTGTGTGTATAAAAGTACAGATGTACATGTGCTCTCCTGAGTTCTGGGATCGAATCCAAAGCCGAATGCATGCCAAGTGTGAACTCTGCTACTAACCTACACCACAAGTCCCTCATCTTTTTCTAATTTTTTTTTTCTATCTTATATGTATGGACTTTTGCCTGCATGTATGTCTCTGCACCACTTGTGTACCTCATGCCCACATAGGCCAGAAGAATGCATCAGATTCCCCGGAACTGGAGTAACAGATGGTTGTGAGCTACCATGCAGGAGCTGGGAATTGAACCTGTGTCTTCTAGAAGAACAGCCAGTGTTCTTAAACACTGAACTCAAGAGAGAAGGAAAATGGATTTCTGAACTCTCCTAGGGACAGAGTGAAATCCAGAGATGTCTGGCCTTCTCTCTGGCCCCTACAGGAGACACTCTTAGATTTGGTTACATCAGTTCTCTACCTTCTCCGTATTGTCTGTGTTTGGTGTGCCACGTGTCAATTTATGTCTGTCTTTGTTTTGTTGTATGAATGACCGTTGTTTTATGTTTCATGTTAAAATGGTTAAAACTTTATCTGCTGGCTAACCATCTCAGATTTAGTCAGTTTACAAAGTGGAGGCTGATTTAATTTACCCTGCACTGTAGCCAGGAGTGACACACAGCAAGGAAGCTCCTGCTGAAAAACTGTTTTAAAAAATGGGCCCTTGATCAGAGAAATATGTCTTGGCCTCCATTATTTCTCTCACTGTTTTCTTCCATACAGCTCCCGCCTCCCATTCAGGAACCCAGTTAGTGTAGCCACAGGCGGCTACACAACCATCTTCCCAGCCCTTATCCTTTGCATCTCTGAAGAGAAATTTGAGCTTAGTAACTTTTAACTCTGTGGCTCTGAAACTACATTATTCTATGAACAATAATAAAAACACTACAAGAAAATTTCTTGCCTATGTCTACAAGAAATTCTCCTTTTTCTTGTCTTCCTCCTTTTTCTCTCTTTCTTTTTTCCTTTTTTTCTCTTTCCTTCACTTTATTGCCCCCTTTTCCTCCTCTTGCTCTTCCTTCTTTGTTGAGACAGAGTTGACTCTATCACTAAGGCTAGCCTCGGCATCAGGATGCTGGTATTTCAGATACACATTGTCATTCCGGGCCCTACAACCTTTTGTAATAAAACTGAAGCTATGGAGATAAAGAGTAGGCAGTCAGGGGACCGCATGCAAGAGGAAGCCATGTGTTTCTTCTAGAGCAGAGCAGCTACTTGAGGAATTAGCACTGAATCTGATTCTCCTACTGTCAAGGTGAAGGAAAGCACTCTGGGTAGGTTACACTGAGCAGTTGGAAAGGCCCAGCAATGCATGCTTCCCTAAAGCCTCAGAGGGAGCCCTGCGGCCAGAACCTTGGCTTACATGAGTCAAGAAAATTAAACTTCAGTGAATCCACATAAGAAAATACTACTGAGTGGGTGGATTCGAGTTCAGGATTTTGATCTTCAGATCTGGGAGATAATAGAATGGTGTCCTTTCAACACACTGAGTATGGGATCATCTGTCACTGTACCTCTAGGACACGATTACACCTACAGATTATTGCAAGCAGTAGGCAGAGAATCCTGGCTGTTCTTTCTGCTACCTGCTAAATGTTCATGTGTACAAGTGAATGATAAGGTACAAGCATTTAGGTAGTTGTCAAATCCTAACTATTGTCAAACTTCCTTGAGTGACCTTTGACATCTGTTGCTTCCCTCTATTAATGATTTGCCTGACCCCACTCATATGCAGGTGAGCAGAGGGCTGATTTCCACTTCAATCAGCAAATGCATCTTTAATGCCTCTTCATTGAGCAGGACCCAGGAAAGCCAGCTCAGAGTTTCATCCTGTCCAGACTCCTATACAAAGCTCCTCTCTCAAACTGAAAAGCATTTATCTCTAGTGCAAAGAAACAAATTAATGAATAAAGTTTAAAAATAAAGAAGTGTCAAGTGGATGCCAGAGGAACATCAGGACCTACAATCAGTCAGGGCCCTCCCCTCCTTTAAGAAAACATTCTTGGGGTATCCCTTTGCCAGGGTGAAGTCTAGGAGGTCGTGAAAAGCCTTCATTATGATCTCCGTGACAAAGAAGCTTTTGCCTATCATGAAGAGAGCTTGGTCTTTGAGTTCACAGTCACCAAGAGCTTCACTTATGGGGAAGAATCTCAAACCAGAGAAGATTTGATTCTTGAGTGGATAGCAACAATGCAAATAGTCATTGGAAGCTGCAGGTTGCTGCAGTGAGCTGGAAGTCTGATTCATTCCGAATGATTAGAAACTAAGGCTCGGGGAGATTTAGTGACTTACTGAAGGTCATGCACTCATTTAATGATGAAGGCACTTTGCCTCATATGTGTAAGTCCATAAACACACAGCATATACATCAATGTGCACATGTGTACAATTCCCAAAGCTTTGGAAGGCTTACAACTAGCTGCTCAAGTCTGTTCACTGATACATTGTTACTAAGTATCTTGGTAAGCTTCTTGCTACTGAAACGAATACCTAAGATAAATCAAAGTGGCCAATAGGAAGCTGAGTGGAAAGGTACTTATCTGTAATCCCAGCCCCCAAAAGGCTTCAGTCAAAGGATGGAAAATTGGAAAGCAACTAGGCTACAAGGGAAAACCCTCTCCTCCTAAAAAGAACATTGAAAAGGAAGTTTACTTTATCTTGTGTTTTAGAGATTGCAGCCTGTGGTTGTTTGCAGGCCTGGGGCAAGGTCATATATTATAGTGGCAATGTGTAGCAGAGGAAGCCGCTCACTAAATGACAGCTGAGAAAGAATCAGGGTTCCAGTATCACCTTTGAAGGTGTGCTTCCAATGATCTGACTTCCTGTCACAAACCCTTACCTCTCACAACACGAGCTGGTCCCAGGTCTTCAGCTGATGAAGTTAATTCTAGGGAATTAACTTAATGAGAACAATTTAAATGAGGTCCCACAGGGCATTGACCATGGCAGAAATATACAGATGTCTGGGTCATCCATTCCATTGGTGGAGACGTCTTGAGAAGTAAGAAAGACAGCCATTCCCAGGAGAGGAAAGTGCAGCATAAACCTGGCTAGACACTGGGGAATTCACCAGAGTCACCTACAATTAAAGAGTCAGCACTGGCTCTTTAATTTCACCCCCACCTCCACTCCACAATCCACCTCTGAAAACTGTCTAAAAAAAAGGGAGTTTAACAAGGAGAATAAAATAAACCAAAACCATGCAATATTTCTTTTTATAAAGAAAGTCTGCTCTGAACTAGTGGGTAAAACACTCACCATGCAAGTCTGAGGTCCTGACTTCAAATCCCCAGGATCCATGTAAAAGTCAGATAGAGTGCTGTGCATAAGTATAATCTTAGTGCTCCTACAGAGAGAGATGGGAGGTAGAGATCCTCAGAAACTAGCTCATAAGCCGGCAGCCTGGTGTGTTCCCACTCAAACAACAAAGAGTCCTGCCTCATACAAGGTGGAGAGAGAACACGGCTACCCAAGGCTGTCTTTTGACCTAAACACACCACACACATTGCTAAGGGAGTTATCCATGGCTGCGGTGCTGAGGACTAGAAAATCTCCCAAGGGGAAGTGTCAAACACTTTCCAGAAATCACTTCTGGCGATATAAAAACAAGAAGGAGATGAATATTGACAGATCCAACCATGCCTGTTTTCTCCAAGATTAAGCCATGGTATCAGAGTGTTCATCAACAAGAGTCATCTCTCTTCTCTCTTAATGAGATCCCAAGCCATTGCTCATCCAGAAATCATCACCTGCCATCACTGGGGTCCTGTTACAGGTGGGGAGTGGGTGTGACAGGGCCTTGTGACAGTCTTTCGTGTTTGGGGTGGGACATGGCCTGGAAACCTCAACAAGTTCAAATTTCAGTTCAGTGGAAGCCTCCCTTACCCCATCTGTTAAGTCTTGAGAATGGCTTTCTTCCCTCCAGCCACAGGGAGAAATCACCATTCCAGGACATTCTTCTCAGCACTCTGTTGGCCCTGGCAAACAGTTTCCTTCCACTTCAGCATACATGGTGACTAACTGCCAGGACCCTGCGCCAAGTTTCCCTGAACAACTCACTACCCAGCCAGAAAGATGCTCTATTTTAGCCTTTGTGCTTTGAGATAAAATGAGGAAAATTCCTGTCCTGTCCTAGCTCATCCCTTCATGGTTCCAAGATGAAAGATTTTTCCATCCTGTCTACAGCATGCTTTGAATTTTCTGATTCAGTTACCAAGGTTAGTAAGATTGGGTGACATATTAGTTATTTTTCTATTCCTGCGATAACACACCATGATCAAGACAACATATAGGAGGAAGGGTTTATTTGGGTTGATGGTTCCAGATGGATGATGGTCCACCATCATCCTGGCAGCCAAGCACAGTAGCAGACAGATGTGACAGCTGGAGCAACAACTGAGAGCTCACAGCTTGAATCTTAAGCAAGAAGCAGACAGAGGGATATCAACTGCCCTGAGAATGTCACAAGGTTTTGAAACTTCAAAGCCCACCATCAATGAGATGCTTCCTCTAGCAAGGCCACACCTCCTGAAACCTCCCCCAGAACAGCTTCACCAAGTGGAGACCACATGTTAAAACATCTAAACCTGTGGGGACATTCTCATCCAAACTACCGCAGTAGGACAAAGACTAAAGTACATAAGCCTTTCAGGGGAACCTTGCAAGAAAAAAAAAAAAATCTTGCAGTAACTTTTATTTACCTGTTAACTGCCATCATTCCTGCCCCAATCATCCAATTTCACTACACTCTATTGTGAAGTTTTCCGTATTTACATCATTTACCAATTACAGCAATGGCATCAGGGTGACTTTTTCTAGAACTGCCATCCTCTGGCAATGCAGTACTTACAACAGTGTAGTTGTATAAATACCACTCTGTGCAGAATTAAGTAACAGAATAGAGTCACAGAGAAAGAGAAAATAATCAACTCTTGGTTACAAACCACCATTCTTTAAAGAGAATGTTCCAGACTTTTCAGTTATGCTCCATACACTTTTTCTGACTCCCTTCATGCTTCTTTGCTGTGCTCAATATCCTCGGGACTATTATTTTTTCATGTAGGGTGCAAAGATGTTCAACTTTCTGAGAATTTGCTGGTCTGAGAATGCCTTTACTTTGATGGAATGCTTCAGACCAAATAATAGTGTGATTATTTTAAACAGCGGCTAGTAGTATTATCCTGCTATCAGTCCTTGGCAAGTGATTATCAAAGTAGTCCTGTCCTAGAATGGATAGGATTGTGTCAGAACGTCTGGTTTCAGAAACTGCTGTTTGTGTCACTGACTTGAGTTTCCTTCAACATCACTCAATCCATTTTGGCTTGGTTAAGATGGAATGCCTAACAGTTTCTGATGAGTCCCTAATTGCTTGTTTAACATTTTGAACTATTTTATGTGAAATGTTCTTAGGAGTGGTGATCATAAAAATCAAAATATTAGTCAACTTCAAAAAGCTTTGAAGATATTCTGTACCCTCCTATCCAATATCACAAACATTCAGCCACAATATAATTTATGTAAAAAACAATAAGCACATCTATCTCATTAATATATAAATTTGTCTTCTTTAACAAATGCCAAAATTACATGTATACCAAAGGATTGTTTTAGAAATTTCTTTAGAATTTATTCTAAGTAAATATTTTATTCAGATATCTCTCTATATAGATCATGTAGAAAATTCTAGAAAGAAAAACTTCATGCTCATGGAAAAAGACTAAGAAGCCCTGATCACGTGAACCTGTGAGCGTTCCCTGTCCCCTTAGGAAAGTCTCTTCGACTATGTACTTGACTTTACCCATTTCAATTCTTTGAATCCTATTCCTTCCCTAGCAGAAGGACTCTGATTCTAATCTCCCTGCTTGTTCACTTTTTCTGTTGTGTTTTTTTACTCTATAGAACAGATGTAAGTTTTCCTTTATTTTTCTTCCAAGATTTGTCATTGGCCACATGAAATATATTTTCCAATGCAACTGTTGAATTTCTTTTTTTAACCAATAATACTTTAATTACCAGGAGCATTTCTTATTCTGATTATTTTTCAGTCATAACAACTTTATTCCAAAGATCTCATTTTATTTTTTTCTGAAAATTCCAAAAGGAATTTTTGGGATTCTCCCACACCTTGCTTGGTTGGTTTGCTTGCTCATTTGTTTTGAGGTAGGATCTCGCTGCATATCCCAAGATGGCATCAAACTTGCAATCCTTCTGCCTCAGCCCTGCTGGGATGGCAGACCTGTGCAATCTGACTAAGAACATATTTAAAATTATTTTCTGTTTTCTGAACTATACTCCATTTGCTTTATTCAGAACCAGCTGGTCTCTTCATTTATACTAATTCTGTTCTTTCAAGAAGTTGGCATTCTCTGACATATCTAGGGCTGTATCTATGACCAAAGGGGCAAATCTGATCTGTGCAGGTAACAAGCCTTCTCCTTTCTCACATGAGAAGGCTCAGAGCAAACACCCAGTGAGTAAGCATGTAGACAGGCAGTGTTCCCTACCCTATAGGACTGGCAATGCAGACTTCCTCTAGACTCAGGCAGGAAAAAGCACAACAGAGAAAAAGCAATCTGGAAATCTGTCTTGAGCAGAACACAGGTGTCAGCTTGGACTCACCCTTTGACTTTGAGCTCTTTGTTTTTGCCACTCCCAGCCACCCCTTCTCTCAGAACACCTCTACTAGCTGAGGCTGGTGTTCAAGTCCCTGTTCAGGACTTGTCAAGGGCCAGCCTCAGCTTGGAGAGGGCTGTCCTAATATTTACCATTTTGCTGAAACATTAGCCACACCTTCACCTCCCAGACTTCTGCTTTCATGGAGTCATTAACATTAACAGGGAGGGAGGACATTCCTTGAAGGAGGAACATAAAATTTGTATATTATTACACAAACAAGCCTTACACCCACAGCAGTCATTGACACTTGTAGAAGGCCACGCCTGCTGGCCCTGTCCCGGAGCAGGAACCATGTACACTAGATCTGGCACAATGTACCCATGATAACAGTGAAATCACATAGTAGAGAAGGAAAAGAAAGGGAAGTACTTGTTTAGGGAAGGTGTCCCCCAATACTGAGTCCTGAACTTCAAGTATACACTGGTGAGTGCTCAGACCGTGCCTGCTCTCAGTCTTAATGACTCTAATCTTTAAGCATCTTAAGTCAGGAATCTACTTACTTCTTATGTAAGTCCAGTGCTTTCCATCTATCATGTTCATCTGCAAAGTGTGATTTCCACATTGCCATCTAACCTTACTATGATTTTGTGAGCTAGTTTTATGAATAAACAGACAATGGGCAGTTAATGATTTCAATCATTACAGGAGGACTTTAAGAAGGTTAAAGGTTGATTGACAGGCCCAATTCATGCCTTAGAGCTCTCTTTACCTTCTTCTCTTTCTACTCTATCAAATTATATTTGCAGGAAATCATCTGAACACACACATATACATATGCTCATGCATCATCTATTAATTGCATAATTACTAATATGCATTATGTAGCAATTACTCTATTTAAATACATACATAGACACAAAGATAGTGAGAAGCCACATTTTAATTTTAGTTGTAATGGGGGGAAAACCTTCCTTTAGAAAAAGAAAGAAAACCCCTATATGCCAGAGCCTATGGAATGACTGGCTCATGGGGTAAAGGCAATTGCCACCAAACCTATTTGTTTGCTACCTTGATCTGTGAGGTGGAAAGAGACAACTGGCTGCCAAAACTTATCCTTACACTTCCATAGGTATATCATGTCACAAGTATACTCAAAAATAAATAAATAAATATAATTTTAAAAACCACTGGGTTTCTATCAATGGAGAATTTGAGATTTGTTAATATGCAAACATTCACATATTTTGTAGAAACTTCCTTCTATAAGAGTTAAATTGTCTGAGACTAATCTTGTCTGAGCATTTTTGAGCCTCATTTCTACCAATCAGATGTGTTAACAGAGTAGGTGATATTTATAATCACTAGAGAATGAAGTTCAGTATTTTTAAAAAGACCTTAGACCAAACCAAACTAGCCACATGAAGGCAATTTTAAACATGTCATTTTTCAGTGTTTCAGACTCTAGGAATCTTTGAAAGTTCATGAAAAAGAAGTATTAATAAATTAACATGTTTCAAAGAAACGTCAAAAAAATACTTTGCCTTATCATAAATAATGGCTTATCCAGATGTTTAAAAACGGGGCTACAGGTATAGCTCAACAGTTAAGAGACTCACTGCTCTTTGAGAGGGCTCAGAAGTTAAGAGACCCATTTCTCTTCTAGAGGACTCAAGCTTAGTTTCCAGGCAGTTTACAAATAGCTGTAACTCCAGTTCCAGGGAATCTGATACCCTTCTCGGATTGCACTGGTACACTCACCCACAGACAGACACATACAGACACACACACACACACACACACACACACACACACACTCATGCACCCGCACATGCACCCACACACTGAGAACACAGAACTGGAAATAAAACAGATGAGCAACACATATAAACAAACAATTTCAGGGAAAATGACTAAAAACAACATCCTGTTTGTGAGCTAGAGAGGTCTCAGCAGGAGAGGCAATTGCCACTAAGCCTGATGACCTGAGTCCCACTCCCAGAACTCATGGTCTGTAAAGAAAGAATTGACTATGCCAATGTTAAATAAAGTAAGTATTTTAAAATCTAAAATAATTTTTACTTATGTTCGGATTACTTGCTCTGTCATTCTAAACATTAAAAAAGATAGGGTAAAAGTTGAACTGTTATCTCACTACTGTGGCCTTCATCCGACTGTACAGAGATGACTGTAAGACAATCAGGCACAGGAATGTTTGGAAAAGTTGACAGTCAGCACATTCCTTAAGCCTCTTTGGAAATTTGCAAATAAATAAAGAGAAACAACATTTGACTTCCTGGCTAAACTTACTCTGGCCCTCTCTGCACTGAGGGTGCTCTGGCCTCATTCTCAGGCATGAACTAGCATACCTGTCAGCACACTGTGCGCACACACACAACCCTTGCCTTTAGAACCAGTGTTGGAATGGATAAGGCTTCTGGCCTGATTCTGCCATCCTCTGCAGTTATCAAGCGTGACAGGGTTGGAAGGAAAACATCTGGTCCAAGGTCACTGCTGGCCTTTGTAGCTGGGAACACCCTTTGATCTCCCTTCAGATTTTCTATTGAGCCTAGCAATTCAATTAGTTAATAGACCATCCCCACTAGTGGTCCCACTAGCAGACGGCAAGAATAAAAACTTCTATTTCTCAGCCCTTCCCTTCCCCACTTACTTAAGCCAGATCCTTTTGTCCCCATTGACATAACATAATTATTAAACCACTTCAGTTGCTCCTATGGTTAATGAGTCCCCTCTTGTCGGTTCTGCTCACAGGCTGGAACTCCCATGCCCAACCCAACCTCACCCCGCCCTTCCAACCCTCCACACACCCCACCCCACCCCCAACTCGGTGTGTAGAAACACGCCACTCCACAGCTCTTCACCTCCAAGAAAAGTGTTTTGGGTTGCCTTTCTACAAAAAGAAAAAGTCATTAGGGGACTGTAAGGTAGTCCTAGGATTTTAATCCATATATATTAGGACAGTATTAATTCATATATATATATATATATATATATATATATATATATA
>NC_034604.1:357787-366744 GCF_900095145.1 Mus pahari | reverse complement strand
AGTTTTCCTCTTTAGACTGCTTTTATTGTATCCCATAAGTTTGGGTGAGTTGTGGCTTCGTTTTCATTAAACTCAAAAAAGTCTTTAATTTCCTTCTTTATTTCTTCCTTGACCAAGTTATCATTGAGTAGAGTGTTGTTCAGCTTCCACNTCAATGTTGGCTTTCTATTATTTATGTTGTTATTGAAGATCAACCTTACTCCACGATGATCTGATAGGATGCATGATGTATCCAGGACTTGCTATGGTGGGAGGCTTTGGTTCTGATGATGCCAGTAACCTTGGTTTCTGTTGCTTCTGTTCTTACACTTTCCTCTTGCCATCTTATTGTCTCAAGTGTTTGCTGCCCTCAATATGTCTGATTGAAGCCTGTACTTCCTATAATCCCAGTTGATTCAGGACTCCTCAGAGACCAGCTTTCTCTGTGATTCTGTGATTCCGGGCTCCTGTGAACCTGAGATTCTGGGTGTGTCAGAGTTCTTGGCAGTCAAGCTTCCTCTGAGATACTGAGATCCTGGTGTGACCAAGCTCCTATTCTCCTGGGATCCTGGAATCCTAAGATCCTGGGCATGTTACAGTGTCTGGAAGTGGTGTCTCCTCTGAGGACTGGGGGTGGGGGTGGGGGTGGAATGGGTGCTTTCTGGTGTGCTTGAAACCAAGGTATACCACTACTGATCCGGAGGAATGCGAGCTGCTGGTCAGGCAGGGCTCCTGTGCCCTTGCTCCTGCTATCACAGGCCTGTCACCATTGGATTGGAACTGATGTTGTGTTCCTCTCACCAGTGATCCTAAGATTGCGTGGAGAGTCCTCTGGGGACCGTGGGACTGTCCGCAGAGTTCCCGCCCAGGGGGACCCTGAGCTGGTCCCGACTGGAGGGGCTCACTCCATTATTAAAGTAATATTTTTCCCAGGTTAGTTAATTCCCTTGGGGAATTGGAATGATGTTTTTGGTATCTTATTTTTTTTCAAAGAATTTCAGAGAAGTATCTCACGTTTTCACTAGTTTTCATTCAAAACTGATTGGCTTTTCTGACATTAGAAAAATTGGTTCTGGGAATTTAAAAAAATGAATTAGTTAGCATTTTGATTAACGCTATTTAAAAAAAAAAAAAAGAATAATTATGTACCAGGGAACAAAACTGACTTATTTGAGGATTGACACATAGAATTTAGTTAGTTTTAATGATTTTAGTGAGGTTAAGATAGGATTTGTGATTCTTTGTGTTTGTCTTGGGTTTTATTACCAAACACAAAATAATTAATAGCTAATAAAATAGGCTTAGGTTTTCATTTTCTGTTTGTTTGTTTTAAAGACAGTCCAGAACCATCGTGAGGGTAGGCTAGTTGTCTCATTGGATAAAGGTTCTTATAGCCAAACCTTGACCACCTGAGTTTGATCCCAGAATTTACATGGAAGAAAGAAAAAAAATCAACTCCTGCAAGCTGTCCTCTGATCTCCACATAAGTACAATAGCATGAGTGTGCCCACCCACAATAAATAAATCTAAAAATAAATTTACTAATTAAAAGTGTGTGTGTGTGTGTGTGTGTGTGTGTGTGTGTGTGTGTGTGTGAGTCACTGTGTTCCAAGGAGCTGAGGTTTGGGAGTTTGGGACACTGGACATTGTAGTTGACAGCAAGTACATGGGTGGGTCTGACCTGTGTGCTGGGACCTATGCAAACCATGAGATGCTCATTCTCCCCCTATTGCAAACACCCAGCTGAATGCGGGAGACATGGAGCCATCTCCCACATGCCAGAACCATGGGCAATTTCAGGAGACAGAATAAAATTATCCCATTTGGAGTTTGACATGAATAGAAGGATTCGTCCTTTGTGCCCAAAATAAAATGTGTTGGTGGCTCTAGACATAGTTAAGACATGAGTCTGGAGCCCAGCATGGCTTTAATGTTGCCATAGCACTCATATCCTTCTCAGAAAGCTTACAGTCCTCAAGGTGACCATGTTTATGTTGTGTCACTTTGAGTACTTTGGTTTTGTTTTCTATGCTGTTGGAAGCCTGGCACATGCTAGTCATGTGCTCTTTCACAGCTTAATAAAGTCCCCATGGCTCACTGACTCTGGGACCAAAGAAAGTGAAGAATTACTAAGAATTTATGTCTCCAAGGCCTGTGAAATGGCTCAGCTGGTAAAGCTGTTTGCCTCCAAACACTGACAACATGAGCTTAAACTACAAGATTCACATTAAGGTAGGAAAGAACCAACTACAGATTGTCTTGCACCTGTATATACATAGCAGTAACACTCTTGCAGTAACACTCTTGTGTATACACACACACACACACACACACACACACACACACACACACACACACAGGCTCACACAGGCACACAGGCACACACTGGATAAATTCTGCAAGCTGCTTGGTTGATGCCAAGTAATCCACAAGAGAGGGGAAGGCAGGATAAAGCAGGAGTTCCAGGAAGCTTCCCACCAAGCTTGTTCTCTGGTTTATTGTTGCCCTCTAGTTTATTCTACTCTGGTGCCAGTCCTGTGATCAGGGCACCCTTGCTATGTGCTTCGTCCTGTGTCCTTCCTATTGGCCTTTTTGAAAGCTATTACCGTTCCAAATAATCTTCTAAGGCCCAGATGCTCAGTCACACCAGCATCTTTTGTTATGGACCTTCCTAGCACCCACAAAAAAAAAAAATCCTGTTTAAAGACTATGTTGTCAAATTGACACAACAGGCCGGCAGAAGCTAACACACGTAGTCTCAGAGGCCCTAAGATCAGCTTTGGCAATGGCGGCATACTAGCTTTCAAAGCCATTGGTGTCCTCAAGGATTTTTTGAAGAAGTGTATAGTCTTATACTAATAAACTGTAGCTCACTAGGTGAGTCCTCCTAGGTGATACCCCTCCCTTTACTGTTTGCTCTAGATAACAACTATCCTCTCCAGGGCAGAACCAGAAAATTCTTCTTTCTCAAGAGTTCACTTCATCAAAGTGGCCCAGGTCAGATTTTATGATGTGCCAACTTAGTGGAGAATAAACATCACCTCCAAGTCTGCAAGTTACTTACTTGGGCAGTTCCCTCACCTCCAAGACAAGTGTCTTAGGTTTCCTTCTTACAAAAAAGAAGTTAGTCATTAGGGAACTGTAAGGTAGTCCTAAGTTTTTAATACATATATATTAGGGCAAAATATATATATATATATATATATATATATATATATATATATATATATATATATATTGCCCTAATATATTTTTTGTGTGAGGGGATGTACATGTGCCACTGTGAATGTTCGGGGGGGGGGGGTGAGAGAGAGCAGGGTGTGGGAGGACAACTTAGAAAACTCAGTTCTCCTTCCACCATGTGGCCTCTGGGGATCTAGCCTCAAACTGAACAGTTAGCATGCTTACCTACTGAGTTTCGCTGGCCTAGTCCAAAATTCCTTCTGGTCTCTTAGGGGAGAATTTTGTTGCCTCATCTTTTATACCCTCCTCCTCCTTCTTTCCTGTACCTTATTAAATTACCTCTGGGAGCCTGTCTGGGGTAGAACTGAGCTTCTGAACTGCTGTGTCCATTGCCTGCATCCTAGGAAGGTTTGCTCCATATGCCTCTCCTGGAGCCATCACTCCATATGCAGCTTCCTTCTTGCAGACATCATTAGGACACTCTTTGAGTGTCATGTTTCCTCCAGGCTGAGAGATTCATTTAGGAAAGATACCTTGACTTATGGACTCTGGAAAGCTTTCCATAGAGTGAGCTGCTTCCACTGGGTTTTGACTGCCCTGATTAAATCTAGATTCCCTTTCCTTTGGTAGCCATAGAAAACTTGGTGTTCTTGTAACCCCAGATTTACAGTGAGTTATGTTTCTTTTCTGAACTTGCTTAGAATGCTTGTCTGATCAGTCTCTGTATGAGATTTGAGATTTGATGCTATATAATATAAGTACACATATTCAAGTCTAACTTACCAGTAAAAGAGACAGTGAAATGAAAATAATCCATTTATGAAAGAGTAAACCTTACGAAAATGGACTCCACTCTTCCTCCATTAGCCTCTGCCACCCTCACTTCTGTAGCTCCTGCTCCTGTCCAGAGTGGAGTGCCAGGACAGAACATTACTTTAACCCCAAATTCAAACACACTCCACTGTTCTGGCCAAAAGGAAGAACACATGCAATGAAACCTTCAGAAAGTTAGTGGCTATCACCAAGTAGCAAGGCCCCAAAGATTCATTTCATTTTGAGGTTCCATCTCAATGTTCTCAGTATCAGCAGCAACATATGGGTTAACTTATGAAATACTTTGTTTTATTCATCTAAGTCATTAGCATCTGTTGAACCTGAGCCTATACCTGGAAAAGCAGAACGCATTCAGGAAACCCTAGGTTTCATTCTCTCAAATGTTTATGGGTGGTATGCATGCATGTATGTTCACATGCAGAAGTGCATATACACATGTGTATTTCTCATGTGGGGTCTGCATGTGTGTGCATTCACATATGTGTGTGTGCATTCATACATTGTATAGTGTGCAAGTCCATGCATTTAGGAATGTGCATGCACAATCTGTGCAAACATATGTGTCCATATATGAGGACTTGAAATACATTTGCATGTTCATATGTGTTCATATGTAAGGTATATGTGCATGTGTGTACCATGCAAGCATGTGTGTACATGTTCATATGAAGGTATGCATGCATATATGTGGTATACATGTATGTGAATATACATGTTCATATGTGTGGATATGTATGAATTTGCATTCACATGTGGGTTACATTCACATGGTGTTTAAGTATATATACATATGGGCTCATGTGTGGTGTGCATGTACATGTACATGCATGTCTTAATGTGTGTACAAGCATCTGTGGGTGTATGCAATGCACATATATGTGTTCATATGTGGCATATGCATTCATGTGTATGTGATATGCATCCATGTTTGTGTTCACATGGGTATAGATGTATGTGTGTACAGATACATGTATATATGGGCCTTTACATGTGGTATCTGAATGCACTTGTAGCATGCATGCATTGTGTATGTGTATTCATATGTGTGGGGTATACACATATGATATATCTGTGCTCATATGCATGGGTTTGTACATGCACAAGTGGGTATGTATGTGTGCATATAGAGGTCAGGGTTTCTCACTGAAGATAGCTGGCTAGCACCAGGAATCCCTGTCTCTGCCTCTGGAGTACTGAGATTACAGGCAGGATGCTATATCTATCTTTATGTGGGTTCTGAGCACATAAATTCAGATCTTTACCCATGAACTGCAAGTACTTTAGACATTGAGGTATCTCTTCAACACAAAACTCTAGCTTTTAGATTCAATGATAATGCTGTCCTTAGGTGTTCTTTGTAGAGATATAGTCAGATTGGACCTCAGTTTATGCATGTAACCAAAGAACACCACAAATGGGATGATTTCTAGGTATCTATAATTCTAGGAATATTAAATAGCCCTCAAATGTAAAGGTATATTGTATATGTAATAATAAAAAAATGTATATGCCAACTAGGTCTTGTTCAAAGTTTTATCTCAGGCTTTACTGAAGCTTTTCACACATAGGCAAGAATCCCAGGGAACCTCCACATCTCATGTCACTTCTACTGGTTTTGAGACTCTGGTGTCTTCATGACAATATCACCAACTGTAGCACCAGAAGAGAGCCTTGAGTGTTATCCCTGAACTGGAAGCACACACATGTCAAACCCAGCCTTGGCAGCATGAAGGTAACGTAGGAGTTGTCTGAATGTTTCCAATTTGCAAAGCAAATGCATCGCATCTGAAGCCTTTCTGCTAGGGAACAGAATGGCCCAGGGAATTGGTAATTGGTAGTGAGCCTTTCAGGGCTCTGTTACCCTTCTGAGCTCAGCCCACTAGGATCACCGGATACTGCTGGAAATCTCTGCAACATGAACCAGACCCTGGATCCCCTCTGTGGCTTAAAACACTAGAGTGGTGCCTGGCAGAAGAACCCAGAGGAACTGCAGCAGACCAGGAGCCTGTGACCTAAGGGTTGTCTCAGGACCCGTGCTTTCCAAGAACATTCCATGTGAAAAGTCCAAGGAATGTCAAGCCTAAAGAAGTAGAATTCCTGTCCACCTCACATTCTTGAAGGGCCAGGAATTCCAGTCTTGGAATTCTTATTTCTTCCTAATTACTCTCCCTTAAGAGGCCATCCCACTTCAGCAAATTTCAGGGTAAAGTGGATCTCAGCACTTATCATGTGCTGTGTGAATCAATATCTTCGTTAAGAAACAAAAGAAGGTTTAGCATGAGGCCTGCATGAACAAACCAAAACCCTTGATATTTCCGAGATGCATTTCCACATTCCAGTGTGGTCGGCTGCACTGTAAGCATTTGTGGTCACCCTGGAGAAGCCTACAAGCAGAAACACAGTGCTAATGTCACTCGGTTCCCTGCCCACTCCACTTCCATATTTATATAGTTACTTTTCCTTTACACTCTTCAGTTTATAGCAGCAATAATTTTCCCTCATATATAGTCTAACGAACAACCAATTAACAAATGCCCAAAGCGTTTAGCACTCTTGGCCATACAGCCTAGTGGGTCATTAATTTGGTGAAGGAAGGGCTAACAAAGTCATAAACCAGGACTTGGATTTTAGAAGTTGGTGCAATTTTACATTATTAAAAAGGAAAATGTAGTAAAAATAATAAAGGCTTTGCCAAAACTCTACAGCAAAGTCAATTAATCTCACAAAGAGCACAGAGTCTGGCGATATGAACCTACATTTGGAGCTGCTTAGCCTATTAAGGCAGCTCCAGGCATCATCTCTTCCAAATCATACTTCAGGGCCCCTGCTGTGTTCTGAGTCACATGCCTGGACCATCCTCAGCACAAGCCAGGGTGAGGCCTTGAAGATACAGGCAAACATATATGCAAACAGCTGCATGAGTGCATGTTTCATATGTATATACACAGCTACCATCTAAAGTTCATACGGCAAAAGCAATCCTTGTGTGACAGATAGTGAAACAAGCACATGCTTCATTATATATAGACATACAATAAATTTTAAGATGTTTTTTAAAGTTAATTTCAATCAGCAAACGGCAACACTAACATTACACATTTATGTCTGTAATGAATTTCACTTTCATTTGGAAATCAGTTTTCACTTTCTCTCAAGAATCATAAAAATATATGTGACACACACACACACACACACATATTTACACATATATGTATGTATGGTAAAAGACTAAAGTTTCATTCCTTGTTTGTATATTATTGTGGGCAATAAGTATCGTTTTGTCACTTACTGATCAACAGGAAATGATTAAATACTAAGCAAGATTATTTTCATAGGTTATTCTCTAAACCAGTTTCCAACAAAGTATGAGGGTTAACTAACAGATTTTTAAAAGGAAAGTAAAGATATATTTGATTAAAATCTAATGAAAGCTTCCAAAATCCTTAAATAAAATGAAACTGAATCTCTTCAGCCCAGTGGCTCCTGTTCTCAGCCTCCATTCAAACACAAGCTTTCCAGTAGACTTAGTACTAATTAGCTGCAGTTCTGTCTATATTTTGCTTTTTCTCCTACACTGAAAAACTAGCAGGGGGTTAGCCCTGAAGAAATAAGATTATTAAAACTTTAATAAGCTAAGCCTTTGAACCTTTCCACATTCTTTACCAGTTTTCCCACATGTCCAGCCTGGGGTCTACACAGTGTTACAGTGCCCAGTTCGACTTTATGTTGACAGTTTTAGTCACCTTGAATATTGTTTTTCTTAAGAAAAAAGATAAGGGTGGAGAGAGGGGAAGCAAAAGAAAGGATGTTGATTTTATAGCCCTTCTAAGCAAAGGAATCCTGTTAGTTTTAAAAGTAAGTTTGTAAGATGATTTCTGTCCATTTGAGTTGAGTGTTCCCAACAGTTCAACGGTTTCCTTCACCTGCTGGAGGTAACTTGTCAGGCAGCGTAGCCACAGGCCTGCTTAATAAAGGTATTCTCTGAGCAAAGCTAAAAGGCTACATGAGAGTGAAAGGGGACCTTGCCTTGGAAACTTGAACTCTTGAGATTGTAAAAAAGAAAGACCAAAGAGGAAGCATCTTCTTTACAAAATTTGCTGCTAGCTGGATTCCCCCAAAAAGCGATGTTTGCATATAGCTAGAGCAAATAAAACTGCCTTCTGTAGAATTCAGCATGGCAGTTGTATTATTCCATAGACACTTGCAGATCCCAAAAAGCCAATTATTGCCTTTTTTATTTTTTCTGTTTTTCAGTAAAAGAGCTACAATTATTCAAGGAAAGTATTGCCACAGGAAGGAACCTCACAGATATCTGCTGTCTACTTTGGTGCAGGTGAACAGGTGTGTCAAACACTATGTTCAGTGTTCCTGAGAGGGCAGGAAGCGCCTTCTTGCTTTCCCCCTTGTTGAGGCATGTTGCTATGATGGCCAAATTCCAGAAGCCAAGGTAGACCTTAAGTTCAAGAGACAAAAGCAGTGAGAGGCTAATCCCTGAGATAGGAACCTGGGTGGCAGTGGCCATGCAGCTACCTTTCCAGTTATTGAAGACAAGTCACTAACTTATTTTTCACATTAAAGAGGTATAAAAGATCTTTATTGTCCAATCCACTGTTATATTGGGTATTTATTTTATGAAACAAAAGTTAGTCCTAAAGTATCACCTACCTTATGTTGTTCTATTTGTATTAGTGTTTGACTAGCTGAAAAAGAGAAAGGGAGCCCTGGCCTGTCCATCTGCCTATTAGAGAGAAGCAATGGATACTACCTTAGCTTACACTGCTCTGCGGCTCAGAGTTAGGTCTCCATGCGATCCTGTTGAGCATAAACAGTCTTATAGAACATCAGCACTTGACAGTGAAGGATCAAGGGTTCAAAAAAAAGAAGAAAGGAAGGAAGGAAGGAAGGAAGGAAGGAAGGAAGGAAGGAAGGAAGGAAGGAAGGAAAAGAGGGAGGGAGGGAGG
>NC_034604.1:355405-357732 GCF_900095145.1 Mus pahari | reverse complement strand
AAGGAAAGAAGGAAGGAAGGAAGGAAGGAAGGAAGGAAGGAAGGAAGGAAGGAAGGAAGGGAGGGAGGAAGAAAGGAAGGAAGGAAGGAAGCAGAAAGAAAGAAAGAGGGAAAGAAGGAAGGAAGGGAGGAAGGGAAGAAGAAAGAATAGCTCCACAGTTAAGAGCACTGGTTGCTCTGCAGAGGACCCAGGTTTGGTTCCTAGCACCCATACAATGTCTTATAGCTAATCAATTATCTGCACCTCCAGTTCCAGAGTATTCGTACACTCCTCTGATTTCCACAGTCACAAAGCATGCATGTAGTGCACATACATATATGCAGGCAAACACTCATAGAAGATAAATAAACAATAAAAATATAATGGAAATTAAATAAATTATAATTATTTATTATATAATTTTATTATTTATTTACTCCATATTAATATACCTTAAGACATGCTAAGTATGGTGGCAGTCTCTAATAATTTTAGAACTTGAGAAGGATTGAGAACTCAAGGTCAGCCTGAGATTCATAGTGAGAGTTTTCTACCAGACAGGGCTATGTAACAATGCCCTGTCTCAAAAGAAAATAATGAAATAAAACAAATATAAAGTCATCAGGCAATATAAATAACAAAGCAAAATAAAATATAATAACCTAGTAAAATCATTCCAATTCATATCTAAACACATGAACATTATCCAAGTCACAAAGCAGCCATCCTCTCTTCCTCGCTATCCTTCAGCCTTCTAGTGACCTATTAAGATACACCGTGGTAGAATTAATTAACGCTTCTTCTTGACAGCATCCAGTTCAAACCAGAGTCATGGTTCCTTCCATTCTATCCCTAAGCCACTCACATAGTCCATATCCTCCCAGTCTTTTCTGACACACTCCCTTGGTGACTCCTCGCAGAGCAGTGAGGCAATAAAGCCAGTCGGCTCAGAGGCAGGTACATGTGCACTGGAGGTCTTTCATCAATTGGGCATTGATATAGCAATGTAGCAAAGCTTGTGTCACCCTACAATAGAACACAATCAATCAGACCTAACTGCCCAAGTGTAATTTAAATGTTTGCAAATGAATGGAAGCGTTCAGGTCTTGAAAAACTCTGCCAAGAAAGGGAAGCTTCAGTTTCTGGCAATCAGAATCATTCCATGCTCTTGTGCTGTATCCACAGCCTGGAACAGACCCATCTGACCCCACCTCTGGTGACAAGGATGCGGTAACACGGTAAGCTTAGCTTGGCACTTCTTCCAATGGACAGCCTACTGCACAGATGGGGAGTGCTACTCAGCACCTGCTTCTCCCCAGTCCTTGGCCCTGCTCTCTTTCTCTTCTACCTTCTCATTTTCAAAATGGCTAGGAGTTGTCAAGCATTGTTTACTTAGAGCGGCTGTAAGTGACTCAGACCTGGACTCAGGTCTTAGAACAGAGGTACCGCCTGGTCACGCATTGGTAGCACTCTTGTGAAAGTGCCTGACACATTTCCTGATGCCTTGTTTGGATCTGGAGAGATGGCTCAGCAGTTAAGAACACTGCTCTTCCAGAGGAGCCACGTTTAATTTCCAGCACGTGCACGGTGGCTCACAGTACATGTCTGTAACTCCAGTTCCAGGGTACCCAACATCCTCACACAGACAGGTAAGACACCAATGCACCTAAAATAAAAACAAATTATTTTTTAAAGCTCAAATGGCTACAGTTGACAGCTCTTCTTACAACACGGGACTATTCCCTGCAAAGAGCTCACAAAGAGGAAAGCCAAGAGCAGCTCTGCGTCCACTCTCAGTCCCCTTCCTCCTTATCCTCCTGAGTCACAGAGAAGATGACTGCCATTTTACTATTTGTTTTCTCAATCCCCCAATTTTTAATTCATTCTTTGGCCCTAGTTAATGCTCGATGTTTTATTCTGTAGTACATTTCCAAATTTGTTCAGTTTCCTGTTTCGTTTTTTTTTTTTTTTTAAGTTATTTGATTATTGGTCACTACACTTTGAATCCTAAATTTGCAGTGGTCTATTTTGAATCAATACTAACAGCTGCAATAGCATTTGAAAATACCACCCATATTATTTTCACACAAGCTTACACATTTTCAGTGTATTGACATAAATCAATTTATACACATGTTTTTTAATTATTTTATTAGATATTTTCTTCATTTACATTTCAAATGCTACCCCGAATATCCCCTATACCCTCCCCACACCCTGCTCCCCTACCCACCCACTCCCACTTCTTGGCCCTGGCATTCCCCTGTACGGGGCATATAAAGTTTGCAAGACCAAGAGGCATCTCTTCCCAGTGATGGCTGACTAGGCCATCTTCTGCTACATATGCA